>NW_006922807.1:52685-68154 GCF_000298275.1 Orycteropus afer afer
GGCCACTTCCTCATGCGACCTACTTGTGCCTTCAGGTCCTGCTTAAGCCTGATCTCTGATATACCACTTCCATTTAATGATGGAGTGCTGCTGTGCATGTCCAACTTTATGACTCTGTGGGTCAGACAACACCCAGTTCATGATGGGCAGCTTAGGCCTCATGGTGACTTGGTGGTTACCATGAATACATGGTTAGGTATTCAGTCTTTACTAAAGCCCAGTAACAAACTAAAAGCTGTTTCTCAAAAGGAGAGTAGTTATCTGCAGAGGATGGCAGGGCTTTGCTCCAAATCCCAAGGGTCTGCATTGCAATTCACCATTAGGGACCTGCCAAAGACTTCACATAGCATCTCTAGTGACTACAGACACTTCAAGAACCATTGTATCAGCTGGATCTTTTGGCCTAAGTGGCAGAGCAGCCTGCATGGCAGCCTGAAACTGTTGCAGAACCTTCTGTTGTTCTGGGTCCCACTCAAAACTAGCAGATTTCCTAATCACTTGTTAAATAGGCCACAACAACACACCCAAATAAGGGATATGTTGCCTCCAAAATCCAAAGAGGTTCACCAGATATTCTTCCTCCTTTTTAGTTGTGGGGGAAGCCTGATACAATAACTTATTCACTTTAGTCGAAATATCTGGACACCTCACACCATTGAACCCCTAGAAATTTTACTGAAGTGGAAGGTGCCTGAACTTTTGTTGGGTTAATTTCCCAACCTCCAGCACACATAGGTCTCACCAATAAGTCTAGAGTCATCGATACTTCTTCTTTAGTAGTTCCTAGCAACATGAATTAAATGGGATGAGGCGGGAATCACCAGCCTTGCATCCTTTAAGTCTTTGATGGTGGCAGTAATCTCTGCAACCCCTCCAGGGATGCAGTATTGGTTTTTGTTTACTATTTTTGCAGGTAGAAGCAGTTCTAATGGCTTCCACTTGGCTTTTCTTACCATAATAGCCCTTATTCCTCATGTCAAGGACCAAATAAGGGAATTCTGCTAATTGCTGAGTATATCTATTCTAATTATGCAGTCTGGAACAGGGGAAATCACTACAGGATGGGTATAGGGACCCACTGGGCCCACTGTGAGATACCCCTTAGCTAAGACTCCATCAATAACTTGACCTCCATATGCCCCCATTCTGACTGGTGGACCACAATGACACTTTGGGTTTCCTGGAATTAGTGTCAGTTCAGAGCAAGTGTCCAGTAATCCCCAAAAAGTCTGATTATTTCATTTTTCCCAATGAACAGTTACTCTCCTAAAGTTCTCAGATCCCTTTGGGGAAGGCTAGGAGAAAGATTGGCATTATAGACTTTTGGCAATGTAGTGGAGTCCTTCTCAAAGGGACTTGGTCTTCCCTTCATTGAAGGGGTTCTGGGTCTGTAAACTGACTCAAGTCTGGGAATTGATTGAGAGGCCATGACTGTATCAAGCTGGGATAGAGGGGGTAATGGTTTTACTGTAATCCCTTCAGATGAGAGGGATTCAACAGAATTTACAGGCTCTATATCCTGATCTTCTGGACTATCTGCCCATATGCCCCCATTCCGGGTTTCAGGATCCCACTTTGTTCCAATCAATGCCCTAACTTTAACTTCAGACACCATTCTGGGTTGGTAATTTAATTGGTGTTGTAATTCAGCAACCCTTACAATAAGACTCCAGGTCTGGTTTTTGGCAATATCAGCTCTGTTACTAGAAGAAATAATGCTTTCTTTCAGAGCAGAACTGGAAACATTGAGTTCCAGTTATGCAGTGCTTATGCTTGACTCAGCAGCCCTGGGCTCATCTTGCTCTTTGACCACTTTGTCTAGGGTAAGTAGGACCAACCAACAAGCTTCTTTATACTCCTCCTGCTGACAAAATTGCAGAAAAGTATAAAATATGTGATCACTCAGAGCCCCACTTCTCTCTTATATCTCATAGATACAAAAATCTATGAATTAATTTACTCAAAAGTACTTTATTTATTGGTGGTGCTATTTGGCATATTAATGTTGCCACTTCACACCATGGATTAGCTAGGCCCTCTTTTCTAACAAAGGCAGGGTCACAAGTGCCTTTATGATTAATAAAATTGGAGAACCAATTTAGGAAGCCCATCCTTATGATAAGAGCTCTGGTAGCATAGTGCCTAAGGCACTTGACTGCTAACCAGAAGGCTGGTGGTTCAAACCCACCAGCCACTCCTCAGAAGGAAGGTTGGACAATCTACTTCCCTAGTGATACCACCTCAGAAACCCAAGGAGAGGTTGCTATGAGTTGGGGCTGACTCTACGGCACATAACAACAAAACCCTTATGATTGTGTCTCTCTACAATTGTTCGCGGTACCAAATGTGTTAGACTGGGTTCTCTAGAGAAGCAAAACCAGTAAACCGTATATTCATAGGGAGAGAGAAAGATAAATTTATCTTAGGAAAATGGCTTACACACTTATAGAAGCTGTCAAGTCCCAAGTTCTTGGATCAAATGTCAAGCTGGAGGCTTTTCCCAACTCACACAGCTACAGGGGCTGATGAGCTCAAGGTTGGCAGACAGTATACTGGCTGTTGACTCCAATGAATGCTGAATCCAAGATCTCCATGCCAAAGGGTGGATTGTTTGCTCACAGACAGTTGTGGGCAGCACAATAGAATCCTGATCCACAGAAGAGTGTCTCTTTTCCCAGGATGTCCATAAATATACTGGAAGTAGACCACACCCCTAGGGAAACTCCCTGTCAGTGAATTGGCTGCTCAAAACACATACATCTAATCCCATCATTGGAACAACCCACATCACAATTGCTTAAACCACATAGAATTGTAGTCCAGACAAGTTGACACACAGCTCCAACTATTACAGCAGTTAAACAAATGCCTTAGGCACTATGTTGCAAGAGCTCAGGGAAAAAAATAAAAGAGCAAGTATGTATTTATAAAATATATTAACTACTTTTTTATTAACTTTTATTACCTTCTCTTTTCTCAGTTGATCTGAGTTTCTATAGGGTGTCATTTTCATTTTGAAGTACAGCTTTTTTCTAACATCTTACTTCATCTGGTTATTGTCAGATATATTTCACTTTATAGACAATAAGGCCAACAACAACAATATATCTGTCTCCAATTCTGTTATTCACTAGGAATAATGTAGCTACTGATGGCATAACAAATGAGGCAATTTTTACCTATGGAGGTTATGTTTGCCCATAATTTTAATAAAAATTAATGAAAAAAGTATTCTCTAAATAGACAAGTATGTATGGAAATAGAATGTTGCAGGTAGGAATACAAATTTGACATGGGTATTTGGAAGAATAATCAATGGTATATAGAAAATTTTCAAATCTATTTGATTAACTAATTATTCTCAAATAATTTATTGTAAAAAAATAGATGGATATATGTACAACAATATATTACAATTATGTTATTCACAATATGTAATATGAAAAAACATCAGAAGAGTTCTAAAAATATTGTATATTCATATCCTGAAGTGCATGTAAATATTAAAAAGCAGGGATTAATCATATTTGAGTGTCAGAAAATATTTCTTAAAAGTGATAAAGTGAAAAATAAGCATACAGAATAAAGCTTGAAAATATATCATTTATACTGAAACTTTTTTTTTTTTGTAGTTGTAATCAAGATTCAGAGAAAATTGAAATAAAACACAATAGAACATTTTAGAATTCTATACTGGGAAAGGAAATGGAGTAGAGTTTGTGAGAGAGAATTTCTGGTATATTAAATATTTTGTAAGACCAAAGGATTTATATTATGCTTATGATAAGTAAAAACAACATTAAAATAGGTACTAAATGAACTGACATAGTTAATTACTTGTGTCCATAAAGTTATTTATTCATTTATTTTCACCAAAAATAAAGGTACACACAGTCTACTGAGGGAATAAACCCAGTATTAAATTATTCTGATGTTGATTTTATAGGTCTTATAACAGAAAACCCTGTTAGATAGGCAAAGTACATAGAGATAGACCTGAATTTTGAATGGAAAATTTCCATGTACATAACAGTATATACAGGAAATGATCTTCCCCCTCAGGGATCTTGGCCAATACTCTTAAGTAGCCCCCATTCTCATTAGTCAATTGTAACCTCTTATAAAACTTCAGGAGAAATACAAGTATTCTTTTAGCCTGTGCACATCAATAGACAGAAGACTACAACCCAGCCAATGCATAGAAAACAGAATAGCAGTATTTACACAGAAATGTGTTTCCTGCTGAATGAAAAATTCCCCTCATCCAGGCTTTCTTACTTTATGAGAAAGTACTTTCTGTCAATCTCCTCCTCAGCTTTCATTTTCCCAGCATTTTAAACAATGGAGACCTGAAGTGGGCAAAGTATATTTCTATTAAGGAGTGCATTTCTCCCAAGCTTATGTGCATCTAGTACCATAACTTCCCTGGGAAACAGGTCTGCTCATTTTAGCTCTCTATTTAAATAAGTACATTTGTTTTACCTGATTATTTTTATATATATTTTTTAAAATAACCTGTTAATTAATATATTTTAAGTTTAGTTGTTCAGCATATGATAATCACTTAGTCTTTCTAACTATTGATAAGAACAGAGAACAGGCATATATTTCTAGGATTCTATTTAATCTTCAAAAATAGCTCATATATGATCTGGTTAATTTGAAGATTTTGTAAAATTGTCAAAGATCCAATTATGATTTTGAATATGGTCAAAATACGTATCATTACACCAGGCAACCAAATGGTAGGTTATTCCATCTTCTATCTTTCTCTTAAAGAATATCTCAACATAATTTATGGTACATGAGTTGAAAATTATAAAGTGTAAGATGTAACTTCCATGAGATACTCCAATGACCTTAAAATTTTTTCCTCTAGAATATAATGAAATAGAGAACTAACAAAAAGGACAGATTCTGATGATGTAAGTGAATGCAGTAAATACCATTTTTCTTAAGTTTCTGCAGACAATAATCAACATGCCTCAGAAAATAGTCAACATTACCATCGTAATGGAATTCTTACTCATGGGATTCCCTGGTGACTGGATGTTACAGAAACTGTATGCAGCCTTCTTCTGCCTCATCTACCTAACAGCGCTGATGGGGAATCTCCTCATTGTCACTCTCACCACCATTGACGAGCACCTCCGAGCCCCCTTGCATTTCTTCCTGAAGAATTTATCCTTAATTGACGTGTGCTATATCTCTGTTACTATCCCCAAGTCCATCATGAACTCTCTGTCCAACAGCCATTCCATCTATCTACCAGGATGTGCCTTGCAGGTTTTTCTTGTTATGTTTCTTGCTGGCACAGAGTATGCCCTCCTTATGGTCATGTCCTATGACCGCTTTGCTGCCATCTGCCATCCTCTGCACTATGAGACCATTGTGAATAGATATGCCTGTGTGCAGATGGTGACTGCATCGTGGCTCAGTGGATGTGTCTATGGATGCATTCATGTAGCAGGTACATTCTCTGTCAATTTCTGTGGGTCTAACTTAATTCACCAGTTCTTTTGTGATATTCCATCATTACTTACACTTGCTTGTTCTGGGGAGCATATTTTAGAATATGCATTTATCATTGCTAGCTGTTGTTTTTCTTTTGTATGTTTTATTTTAATTATTGTTTCCTATGCTCACATTTTCTCAGCTGTTTTAAGAATTTCATCTATTCAAGGCAAATTCAAAACTTTCTCTACCTGCATACCCCACCTCACTGTAGTAACCTTGTTTTTCTCTTCTGGAGCCATTGCATATTTAGGTTCAGCCTTCAAATCTCCATCATCAATGCATCTCCTTACATCTGTGTTATACTCCTTAGTACCTCCTACGCTGAATCCTGTCATTTACAGTCTGAGAAACAAGAATATGAAGGTGGCCCTTAGCAAAATGTTTGGTGTAAAAATGGTCTCAAAGATATAAATGTATTAATTAGTAGTGACTTTAATATATACTAGTATATATCAGATTATTTGGTTTATAGGAATCTATTTAAGGAGACTTGGTTGTGTAAATATTAAGTACTCAGCTCAAATAAAAGTCATGGTTTAAATCCACCAGCCATTACATGGGAGAAAAAACCTGGTGATGGGTTCTCTTAAAGAATACAAAAATCTGTAAATGAATTTACATCTATTATTATTTTTAAAAAATTACTTCTAAATTTAATTATTTTTATGTTTAAATTAGGAGCTCTGGTGTTATAGTGCCTAAGGCATTTGACTGTTAACTAGAAGGTTGGCAGTTCAAACTCAGCAGCCATTCCTCAGAAGGAAGTTTGTGCAATCTACTTCCAGAGATATACTGCCTTGGAAACCCAAGGAGGGGTTGCTATGAGTCAGACAGACTTGACGGCAGTGAGTTCGTTTTTTGATTATATGGTTAAATTTACCATGTTAGTATTAAATGCACTTTTTCTAAATGTAAATATACTTCTGATTTACCTCTGAACTGTAATACATTATCATGGAAAAATGTCTTTCTCCCCCCACCCCCCGCTGTTTATCTGTTCCTGTACTTTCATTCTTCCTCTTTATATTTTCCTTCCCACTTTCTAGCTTTGCTAGCTATTTCTTTTCTCTTCTTCATTTCCTCAATATTTCTTTTCTATTTTACTTAGAAAGATTTAAGTTCTCTCAAGTTGTGCATCTGTTATGAAATAATTTCTTTACTATTTGATTCTTTCTTTCCCTTTCAATTGCCACTGCTTACCTTCTTGATTTTTCTTCCTATTTCCCTCATTCTTGTAAAACTATAGTTTAAATGCAATCTTGATGATGATAATGATGATGATGGGATGATTTCCTGTTCGTTTCAGTACTTCACATGAGTGTACCTATTCTTTCCTCTCAAAAACACTGCAAGACAACTGTTATTAATGTCTCTTTTTTCATATGGAAAGCTAGAAGAAAGAGGAACATAACCTTAAATTATTCTGTACTTATAAAACCCACATCTGACTATACTCTTGCTCTACCAGGACATCCTATGGATTATCTCTTATAAGTTAATGTATGTTTGTCTTCAGTATCTATATGGTTATAAAACAGTAATTATCCAAACTCCATAATAAACACATAAGGGTTAACATCTGTTCTATTAAATATCATTAACATCATTCAATAAATGGATAAGCATACTATGGTTCATTCATAGTGATACACTATTCGACAATAAAAGTAAAGTTCATATATGCTAATATATGCAACCATTTGGATGTATCTAAAAGACAAAATAATGAGTAACAGTGTCATTCTGAAAAATATTATACTTGCATTAAAGGAAATAATTGAAAAGATATAATAAGTATGGAGAACAGATGAGTGCTTGCCAGAGATTAGAGTTGAATGAAGTTTTGACTGTAGAAGAGCAGAACGATGGAAGATTTCCTGGTGATGAAACTGTTCTGTAGTCTAATTGCTGTGGTAGTTATATGTGTGTGTTACAGCTCATAGAACTGTAAGCTAAAGTAGGACAGATTTTCATGTTTTTTCAGTCAGCTAGGAAGAATACAGACAGCACCCCCGAATGCCCATTTTTGCATGTTCTCGATCCAACCTTCTGTCCTGGCTGTTGCTGCAATACCTGCTGAGCATTTCATGATAGTAACTTTGAATTACAATCTGTAGCACCTGCTTTCTCTCTAGGATTTTAAGGCCTCTCCATCCTGGATTGTCTGAAGGAGGAATTTAATATTAGCTTCTGAAGGGATTAAAACTCCCTTGTACAAACAATAGAAAATGAGAGCAACTGGAAAGGTCTCCCCTCTCCATTTCTTAGGCTAATACCTCCAAAGTTCATCCTGCATATTCCTCAATAGATTCTCCAGGAAAATGAACATGTTTCCCACAGCAGTAACTGGATGAATAGCTCATCCTTGGAATGACATTCTTTCCTGTATTGTTTCACTCCTATCAACCCTTACTCTCAAGTTCATGGGAATAACTTCTATAAGTGCACTAATTGTACTAAGACTTTTTTCTTAGATTCTGTTTTGGAGGAAAGATAACTTAAAACATTTTCTGGGAGGTCTGGTTTATCACTCTATAACAATATTTTGTCAAGGTATAATATTACACATTTCCCTATGTTAAAATTGTTACTATTTTAGAATTACAAATAGTTTAATAATTAACTAATCTTGATTGTCTATATTCTAATTAGTATGAGATATTTAATTTCCATCAAAATCTCCATTTCAATGCATAAAAATATTTTAAACCTCTCCATACCTACCTAGTGCAAATTGATTTAGTGTAACCTCCAACTATTTTACAATATACTTGCTATGGGGTCAAAATCTGTCTCACTGCTTCCACAGGTACATGGAGAATACAAAACCAAACAAACTAATGATCCTTGACTCAATTCAGACTTATGGTGACTCTGCATGTGTCAGAGTAGAACTTTGCTAGATATAAGTGTCTGGGGCTAATATTTCAGGAGTAGATTGCAAGAGCTTTCTTCTGCAATTGAACAATACATTGTGTGACTTTCTTGTATTGAATGGTGAAGTCTGGAAATCACTTTGAGTAATCCACCCTCAGAGGCCTTGCATAGTGATTTATTGTGGAGCTCTGGTGTCATGGTGCCTAAGGCATTTGACTGCTAACCAGAAGGCTGGAGGTTCAAACCCACTAGCCACTCCACAAAAGGGAGATTGGGAAATTTACTTCCATAGCAATACCTCCTCGGAAACCCAAAGAGTGGTCCATATGAGTCAGGACCAAATTGATGACAATAAGTTTGTGATATAGAGCAGAGGAGCCAAAAGTAGACCTTGCATTCCTGGGCAGCAGTGATCATGGAACGGCCTGGAGGACCCACTTGATGGTAGGCCTTAATCAGACCTGTGTCCACAAACTCACATTTACAATGTAATATTTCTGTGATAACATTTCTTTCTTCAAGTGTACTAAATCTTCAACTGATAGTTGTTTTTGTAATCTCATATTCATAAATGACCAAAAATGCAATAAGCTGCATAGTAGTCCTCAGAGTCAAGATCTGGGATTTCCTAATGATTCCTATGTAGAAAGAATTAAAGCCACAGTCTTAATACCTTATAACAATGTGTTTTTTTCACAGTGATTGTATAGAATAGCAATTGCAATCAAAGTAAAAAGAGCCACGATACAAACAATTATATGCACACCCATATTCATCATAGTATTATTCATGATACCAAAAAGATGGAGGGAAATAAAACTAAATGCTCATCAACAGACAAATGGATAAACAAACTATAGCACATACACAATAGAATACTATGAAATGTTAATAATAATGATGTATCTGTGAAACATCTCATAACATGGTTTAACTTAGAAGAAAAGATGCTAAGTAAAATTAGTCAATTATTAAATGAAAATTATTGCATGAGACCATTGTAAAAAGGTATGAAAAGCTTTAGACACAAAAAACATCATTATCTGAAAGTTACCAGACGTAGGAGGGCAAGAGAGGGCAAATTACTACCAAAAGGGAAGACACATATTGACTGGGGTGAAGGGAAGGACAATATACAATGAGGAGAGATCAGCACAAAATGATCAGGGTATAATAGGAAACTATGGGCAGCTTAAGAGTTAAAGGCAACAAATCTTGATGCCGTTATATTCACAGTACTACAACAGTAATAACAATCATCTACAAGTCAATAAAATCATATTGCACTGGGCAAATACACTGCACAAGCCCTCTGTGTTGAAGAACAAAAATGTTACTTTGAAGACTAAGGTGCATCTAACCCAAGCCATGGTAGTTTCAGTTGCCTCATATACATGTGAAAGCTGGACAATGAATAAAGAAAACTGAAGAAGAGTTGTGGTGTTGGTGAAGAATACTGAAAGTACCATGGGTACTATGTCTGTCCTGCAGGAAGTGCAGCAAGAATGCTCCTTAGAAGCCAGAATGCCCAGAGTTTGTCTCACCTACTTTGGTCATGTTGTCAGAAGCTACTGTTCCCTGGAGAAGGAAATCATGCATAGTAAAGTGTGAGGGTCAGCAAAAAAGGGGAAGACAAGATTGAAATGGATTTACATAGTGGTTGCATTGATAAGCTCAAGTATGGCAGGGATTTTGAAGATGGTTCATTACTGGTCAGTGTTTTGTTCTGTTGTCATAGAGTCGCTACGAGTCGGAGCCAACTTGAAGACACCTAAAAACAACACATGTAAAGACATAGATTGACATACTTCCCACAGGGCTGAGAAGGTGAATGTGACTAGACCCACAAATACATACAGGTTTGACAAAGGATATTTCTAATTATACATTTGTATGCCACTCCTCGGAAGGAAGTTTGGGCAATCCTACTTCCGTAGTGATACTGTCTCGGAAACCCAAGGAGGGGTTGCTATGAGTCAGGTTTGACTCGACGGCACATAACAACATAACAACAACATGTGGGAATATATCTATGCATGAATATAGTGGAACTTCTTAACTATAACCAAACACCTTGAAGAAATGAGTTACTGGGACTGAGGACTAAGGACCATAGTCTCAGGAGACACTAAGGTTAAGTGGCATAATATAGTACACAAAGACTATGCTCTAAATCCCACTTTGGTGAGTAGTGACTTGGGGCTGAAAAGCTTGTAAGTGGCCATTTAAGTGACAAATGTTGGTGTCTTCCCTTCTGGAGCAAAGAAAAGTGAAGAAAATCTGATACAAAGAAACAAAAGTCCAAACACCTTATGGACAATGTAAACCCAAGCCTTCAGGACTCTGAGACTAGAATTACTAAATGATGCCAAACAACCAGTGCTTACTACTCTGAAAGAGATAATAATAAAAGGTTCTGGACAGAGTGGGAGAAAAATGTGGAGCAAAAATCAAGGTCAGAAAAAGGACAAATTTACTTAGTACTCTGACAGAGACTGATGGAACCACTGTCACTATGCCATTAAATACTCTATAAACCTGGAAGTGAACTCACCCCCAATGGCTCAACTTGCAGCCAAACTATAGGAAGGCCTATAAGGTAAACTTTAACACCAGGGAGGTATGCATTCAGAAAAATCACACTAAATCAAAAGGGCAGCATTTGCCCAGGGATAAAACTCACAAGACAAGAAAGTATTGGAAAGAAGGATGAAGGGAAATGGTAAGCATTGAGAGGGAATGAGCAGAAGGATGTTACATTGTGGAGATTGCAATCAATGTCACAAAGCAAAATTTGTATGAATTACTGAATGGGAAATAAATTTGTACTGTAAACTTTCACCCAAATCACATTTGAAAAATAATAATAATTCTATCACTGGAGGAAAAAAAAAAATATATATATATATGTGTGTGTGTGTGTGTGTGTGAGTGTGTGAGTGTGTGTGTTTGTGTGTGTTTTCCCAGAAAATCAAGTTGTTGGGAAACTGAGTAGAATGATAATGAAGTAATTGAGAAATGTAATAAAAGGTTGATTTTGGGAAATCATATTAACACCATAGTTCAAACAAATTTTTTTTAGTTTTTCACAAAATGTAATGATGGGGGAAAAATTGTGAAGTGAGGCTGAGCATCTTTGAACACTGCTGTGAATGATATTTTATAAAAGCCAGTTGTGATAATCGGAACTTCCCTAATTAAATTAAAACACTAACAGCAATGGGGCCAATTTGACCTCAAGATAGTAGGGGCCAGTGGCAGCACCTGACTGACAAACACAGTGTGGGCTTGGTTACTGTAGTGGACAGCAAAGTTAAAGCAGTAATCAGAATTGTCTGACCTGTATGGACTTACAACTTTGACTACTTAGGCATGAAGCCTTAAGAGTGAAATAGATGGGAAAACTGTAAAATATTTATTTGATCTGTACAAGTGGAAGAATTCTAGGTCAAGTGAACAGTCTAGCTTGAATAATCAAGGTGAAGAGTCATAACACCACAAACACTTCCAGATATGAGCCAGTTTACAGATGCACAACCCCTTGAATGAAGGGAAGACAGTCCTCAGCCTTCCCACAGGGGATCTACAGCCTTTTGTGAGAGTGAATGTTAATTCTTGTTAGGAGCCTTCAAGTCATCCCTGACTCATAGTGACCCTATGCACAGCAGAACAAAACACTGCCCAGTCCTGTGCTAGCACCACGATCCATCACCGCAGCCACTGTGTTAATCTACCTAGTTGAGGACCTTTCTCTCTTTCATCGCTCCTCCACCTTACCAAGCATGACATCCTTCTCCAGGGAATGATCCCTTCGAATAACCTGACCAAAGTAGGTGAGAGGAAGACTGGCCATTCTCGCTTTTAAAGAACATTCTTGGTGCACTTCCCTGAGGACAGATTTGTTAGTTCTTTTAGCAGTCCATGGTACTTTCAGCATTCTTTGCAGCACCACAACTCAAATGAGCAAAGTTGTGTCATCAGTGTATCGCAGGTTGTTAATGATTCTTCCTCCAATCCTGGGCCATGTTCTTCCTCTTATACTCCAGCTTCTTGTATTATTTGCTCAGCATACAGATTGAATAAGTATAGTGAAAGGATACAACCCTGACACACTCACTTCTTGATTTTAAACCATGCAGTGTCCCCCTGTTCTGTTCAAATGACAGCCTCCTGGCCTATGCATAGGTTTCTCATGAGTACAATTAAGTGTTCTGTAATTCCCATTCTTCTCAATGTTATCTAAAATTTATTATGATCCACAAAATCAAATGCTTTTGCATAGTCAATAAAACACAAGTAAACATGTTTCTGGTATTCTTTGTTTTGAACCAAGTACCATCTGACATGAGCAATGATATCCCTTGTTCCACATCCTTTTCTGAATCCAGCTTGCACCTCTGGAAGTTCTCTGACAATATACTGCTGTAACCATTTTTGAATTATCTTCAGTAAGATTTTACCTGTGTGCAATATTAATGATATTGTGTGATGATTTCCCCATTCTGTGGGATCACCTTCTTTTGCATGAGTACACATTTAGATCTCTTCCAGTCCACTGGCCAGGTAGCTCTCTTCCAAATCTCTTAGCATAAGTGAGTGAGTGCTTCCAGTGGGGCATCTGTTTGTTGAAACATCTAAATGGGTATTCCATCAATTCCTGGAATCTTGTTCTTTGTCAATTCCTTCAGTGCAGCTTCGACTTCTTCCTTCAATACCATTGGTTCTTAAACATATGCTACCTCCAGAAATGGATGAGGATCAATCAGTTCTTTTTGGTACAGTGACTCTGTGTATTCCTTCCATCCTTTTTTGATGCATTCTGGGTCATTCAATATTTTTTTCCCAAATAATCTTTCAATATTGCAACTCAAGACTTTTTTTTTTTTTTTCTCATTTATTTCAGCTTGAGAAATGCTGAGCATGTTCTTCACTTATGGTTTTCTAGCTCCATGTCTTTGCACATTTCATTTTAATAATTGAGTTTGTCTTCAAGACCTCCTCTTTGAAATCTGTTTAGCTCTTATATCTGCTTAGCTCTTATATCATGTAGTGTCATCCTACACTGTATCAGACAATATTTCCAGGCTATTCCTAGAATTTCCAAGCAATACATCAGACTTTGTTTCTCTGCTATTCATAAGAATTTTTCTGGCCAATTATTTGAGAAGTGGATAACCTATTCCTTCTTCATAGTCTGTATCTGTCTGTAAGCTGTGTTGAAACCTGTGCACCATGTGCAACCCTGCTGGCATTTGAAACACTGGTTTCCATTTACTTTATCTATTTTGCACTCAAGGGTAAGTTTCAGAGTCTCTTCTGACATCCATATTGGTCTTCTCTTCCTTTCTTGTCTTTTTAATGACTTCTTGCTTTCTTCATGGGTGATGTTCTTGATGTCATCCCACAATTCTTATGTTTTTTTTTTTTTTTTTTTGTCATTGGTGTTCAATGCTTTGAATCTATTCTTTAGATGGTCTCTAAATTCAGGAAGGATACATTCAAGGTTATATTTTGGCTCTCATGTACTTTTTTTAATTGGCTTCAACTTCAACTTGAAATTGCATATGAGCAGTTGATGGTCTGTTCCACAGTCAGCTCCTGACCTTGTTTTAGCTAAAGATATTGAGCTTTTCCATCACCTCTTGCCACAGATGTAGTCCATCTGATTCCTGGGTACTCCATCTGGTGAAGTCCACATACATAGCCTCCATCTGTGTTGTTGAAAAAGGGTATTTGCAAAGAATAAGTCATTGGTCTTACAAAATTCTGTCATGTAATCTCCAGCATTATTTCTGTCACCAAGGCCAAATTTTCTAACTACCAGTGATTCTTCTTTGTTTCCCACTTTTGCATTCCAGTCATCAGTGATAATAAACACATCTTGATTGCATGTTTGGTCAGTTTCAGACTGTTAAGGTTGATAAAAATCTTCAATTTCCTCATTTTTAGCTTTGGTGGTTGGTGCTTAAATTTGAATAATAGTAGTATTAACTGGTCTCACTTGTAGGCATATGAATATTGTCCTATTACTGATACTGACAGCATTGTACTTCAGGACAGATCTTGAAACATCGTTTGTGATGATGATTGCCACACCACTCCTCTTCAATTTGTCATTCCTAGCATAGTATATCATATGGTTGTCTGACTCAAAATGGCTAAAAGTGGTTCATTTCAGCTCACTAATACCTATAATATGAATCTTTATGCAGTCCATTTCATTTTTGACAACTTCCAATTTTCCTAGATTCATACTTGGTACACTCCATGTCCTTATTATTAATGGGTATTTGCAGCTCTTTTTCCTCAATGTGAGTTGTGCCACATCAGGAAATGGAGGTCCTGAAAGCTTTACTTTATCCATGGCATTAAGGTTGGTTCGACTCTGATAATGCAGCTCTTTCCCAGTTATATTTTGAGTGTTTTTCACCCTAAGGGGCTCATCATCCTACACTATATCAGACAATGTTTCCAGGCTATTCCTAAAATTCCCCAGCAATACATCAGACAGTGTTTCTCTGCTATGCATAAGAATTTTCTGACCAATTATTTGAGAAGTGGATAGCCTCTTCCTTCTTCATAGTCTGTATCAGTCTGTAAGCTGAGTCGAAACCTGTGTACCATGTGCAACCCTGCTGGCATTTGAAACACTGGTGGTACAGCCTCAAGCCTCAAGCCTCATAGCAATGTGCAAGCCACTAAAGTGTGACAAACTGGCAAAAAAGTTTGTCTCACTTAGCAGTTCATAACTTCTCCACCCTCGCCTTATGTGAATCCTGCTGCTTTGTCATTGCCAGCATTCCCTCCTTCCTGCCTTTTGGGTGGGGCCTGTTGACTAGAGAGTGCTAAATTTGTCTTGTTACTCTAACACCTTACCCTCTCTTGGTGAACAAAGATGGGCAATCCCCTGCTTCCACCCACCTTCCTGACCAGCAGGAATTCCATCCTGCTCTGTACTCTGACAGAACATGGGTGCTGTGCAATTCCCACCAGTTTTGTTTTACTTTGTTTATTTCTAAATTATTTTTATCTTCTTCCATTCATCCTTTTTATTACTTTTTTTCTCTTTGGCATT
>NW_006922807.1:68274-68923 GCF_000298275.1 Orycteropus afer afer
CTCTCATACCCCTTTACCAGATATTGTGGATTTTTTTTTTCCTCCTTTCTCTCATTATTTTTGTTTTGCCTTTTTAAATTATATTTTTTAAATATTTCTTATTTATTGCCTTAATTTTTCTTTTTGATTGTGCTGTTTGTTTATGCAGTTGGAGTTTATTGTTCTCTTTCTTTCCTTTCTTTCTTTCTTTCTTTTTCTTTGTCTAACTGAATGGGAGACTTCAAGTGTTCCCACATGACTCAATCATATCTACACCTCCTTCAGCCCACCCACTAAGTGAAGGTTACCATTTGCTTTTGCACAAACTGACCAAGAGTAGAAAGAATCTAATACTAGCTCAACTCACTCTCAACTTTTCTATAAGAACACATAACTAAGATATGGGCACATTTGCCATCTATCACACCCACCACAAGACAGATGTTGAGTAGATAAGTGCTAACAACTAGCAAACAGAGGACCAGAGTTCCCTGCTCATAGAGATATATCAAAAAATAAATAAATAAATAAAAGGGGGGGGGATCTTGGGTGAATCACACAAAGGTAAAACCAGAAATTAAACATATACCAAAACACAATGATGTCTCAGAGACCACAGATCATCAGAGTACACAAAAAAAAAAAAAAAAAAAAAAAAGGACAAACAAGG
>NW_006922807.1:69740-71384 GCF_000298275.1 Orycteropus afer afer
AAATGAACACAACTACAAACCACAAAGAGGGACTAAATGAAGTAGTATTAGAACATCTAAAAAGAGAGAATTCGAGAAAGAACAGACTGTTTTTAACTTGGGAAGAAAATTATAAGTCAACAGTAACCTCAAAGAAAAATAATAAACTTTCACTTCAAAGTGAATGAAGGTCAAGCACAAATATTTACCAAATATTAAGACAATAGCAACAAAGGAGATGATAACACAATTCATAAACAAAATGAGCTCAGCACAGAAAATTAAAGGAAGAAAGAAATTAGCAACATGACAAAAACAAAAAACACATAACTTACTGATATGAATAAATTCATACTTGATAATTACACTGAACGTCAATGGATTACATGCACCACACAAGACATAGAGAGTTGAAGACTGGATTTAAAAAAAAATAATAATAAATGACCTATCCCTATACTGTCTACAAGAGACTCATCTTAGACACAAACACACAGAAAAAATAAAAGACTAAAACTCAAAGGTTGGGAAACGACATATCAAGCAAATTGAAATTAAAAAAAAAAAAAGGCATGAGTGGCAACATCAATTTCTGATAAAATAGACTTAAGACAAAAACAAGGAGGAACATTATATAATGATTAAAGGATCAATCGAGCAAGAGGACAAAAACATAATAAATATCTACACAACCAATGAAAGAACTCCAATATGCATAAATCAGAACTGGAAAGACAAACAGATGACTCTATAGTAATAATACAAATGTGTGCACTGCCCTTAAGTCAAATCTGATTCATAGTGACCCATTCTTGGGTTTCCGGGTAAGGTATCACTAAAGAAGTAGATTCCCGACCTTCCTTCTGAGGAGTGGCTGGTGGGTTTGACCTACCAGCCATCTGGTTCACAGTCAAACGCCTTAGGCACTATGCCACCAGAGCTCCTATAATAATAGTAGGAGATTTCAATATGCCACTTTCGATAAAAGATCGAACAATTGGAAAGAAACTCAACAAAAATGCAGAAGAAATAAACTTTACATCCAACAAATATATACCTTACAGACATCTCCAGAGCACTTCAACCAACAACAGCAAAATATGCATTATTTCCTAGCACAAATGGAACATTCTCTAAGATAGACCACATGTTAGGCCACAAAGCAAGCCTCAATAAATTTAAAAACATTGAGATACTGCAAAGCATGTTCTCAGATCACAATGCTTATAAAATTAGAAATCAACAAAAGAAAGACCAATGGAAAAAAAGAAATGAATGAAAACTAATAATACATTCTGCAAAAACAACTGGGTAATAGAAAAAATAAAGAACAAAGTAAAAAAACTTATTTGAATCAAATGAGAATGAAAACACAAATACCAAAATATTTTGAATATGCCAATTTATAGCAATAGATACATAAAAAAGAAGAAAGAGCCAAAATCAATACCTTACCCATTTCCAACAATTAGAAAAAAGCAGCAAATAAATAAATAAATATTGCCTACAGTCACCAGAAGATACAAAATTCAAGCAGAAATAAAGAAACAGAAAGTAGAAAAACAATAGATTAAGTTAACAAGGCTAGAATTTGGTTCTTTGAAAAGATTTATAAAATGTAAAAAATACTGGAAAATTTAAGAAAGAAATGTTGTTGTTGTTGTT
>NW_006922807.1:71742-73443 GCF_000298275.1 Orycteropus afer afer
CTTACCTAAACTAACACAGACAGCAGTAGAAAATTTAAACAGATCCATTACAAAAGAAGAAATTGAACAGGTCATACAAAATTTACCAAGAGAAAAATTACCTGGCCCAGGTGGTTTCACTGGACAGTTCTAGCAATCATTCAGAGAAGAGCTGACTCCAATTTTATTTAAACTATTCCAGAACATAGAAAATGATGAAATCTTCCCAAATTCATTTTATGAAGCAAACATAACCCTGACACCAAAACCAGGAAAAGACACCAGTAGAAAGGAAAACTACAGCCCAATATCCCTCATGACTAGAGATGCAAAACTCTTCAGCAAAATCCTAGCCAGTAGACTCCAACATATCAAAAACATAATATGTCATGACCAAGTGGGATTCATATCAGGTGTGCAGGGATGGTTCAACACTAGAAAAGTAATCAACATAATCCATCACACAAGTAAAATAATGGAAAAATATCACATGATTATACCAATAGATGTAGAAAAGACATTTGATAAAATCCAACACTCATTCGTGATTAAAAAAAAAAAAAAAAAAAACTCTCAGAGAAAAAGGAATAGAAGGACAATTCCTCAACATAATAAAAAGACATACATGCAAAACCAATGTCAAAATTATTCTCAGTGAGAGAGAGTGAAGCCATTCCCCTTGCAAACAGAAACCAGACAAGGATGCCCTCTTTCTATTTTGATTAAACGTTATATTGAAAGTCCTAGCCAGGGCAATAAGACAAGAAAGGGAAATGAAACACATCTAATTGGTAAGGAAGAAATAAAAGTATTCCTGTTTGCAAATGATATGATTCGATACATAGAAAATCCAAGAGACTTAGCAAGAGAACTACTGGAACTTATGGAACGATTTAGCATAGTGGGAGCATAAAACATCAATATACAGAAATTAGGTGAATTTCTCTATACCAGCAAAAACATCTCTCAAAAGGAAACAAGGAAATAAAAAAACATTTACAATATCTACAAGAAAGATAAGATACTCGGGAATAAATTTTACCAAGAACACAAAAGACCTATGTAAAGAAAACTACAAAATACTACTTAAAGAAGCTATAAGAGATCTACGTAAATGGAAGAACATTCCCTGCTCATGCATAGGAAGATTGAACATTGAACATTTACCTTTCTTTTACTCTTGCTCTATAGTAATGGTACAAACACGCACTTGGGTTTCCGTGTCAGGTATCAATATAGAAGTACATTGCCTACCTTCCTTTTGATGTGTGGCTGGTGGGTTTGACCTGCCAGCCATCTGGTTCACAGTCAAATTCCATAGGCAATATGCCACCAGAGCTCATATAATAATAGTAGGAGAGTTCAATATGCCACTTTCAATAAAAGATAGAACAACTGGGAAGAAACACAACAAAATGCAGAACTAAACCATACATTCAACCAAATATATACCTTATAGACTTCTCCAGAGCACTTCAACCAACAACAGCAAAGTATGCATTATTTTCTAGCACACATGGAACATTATCTAGGATAGACCATATGTTAGGCCACAAAGCAACCTCAATAAATTTAAAAACATTGAGATGCTGCAAAACATCTTCTCAGATCACAATGCTATAAAATTAGAAATCAACAAAGGAAAGAATAATGGAAAAAGAGAAATGAATGGAAAGTGAATAATATACTCCTCAAAAACAACTGGGTGATAGAAGAAATAAA
>NW_006922807.1:74857-75401 GCF_000298275.1 Orycteropus afer afer
GATTCAAATCAAAACAACATCTCACCCCAGCAGTAATACTAAGTTCAACAAGACAGAAAATAACAATTGCTGACAAGAATTTGGAGAGATTGGGACTCTTATACACTGATGATGGATGGAACAGTAAAATAATAAAAACACTGTGGAAATTAGTATGGAGATTCCTTAAAAGCTTGCAAATAGAAATACAATTTGATTATGCAACCCCATTACTAGGTATATACCATAAAGAATTGAGAGCTAGGACAGGAATACATATATGCACACCTATGTTCTTGCAGCACTATTCACAATAGCAAAGAAATGGAAACAGCCTAATTACTCATCAGTGGAGGATGGATAACCCAACTCTGGTACATACACAAAAAGGGATACATACTATGGAACAATAAAGAATAATGTAGAATCAACAAAACACTGCATAATACAGATGAATTTGGAGGACATTACGCTGAGTGGAATAAGTAAATCACAGAAGGAAAATATTTTATTAATCTACTACTATAAAAAGTCAAGGAAAAGTTTATACATGGAAGGGAACTTT
>NW_006922807.1:76421-78564 GCF_000298275.1 Orycteropus afer afer
ATCGTGGTTGAAAGCAAAGAATAGCAGAAAGATTTTTACCTGTGTTTTATGACTATGCAAAGTCATTCAACTGTGCGGATCACAATGCAAATAATAGTAATTCCAGAACAATTCATTGTGCTCATGAGGAAACTATACATAGACCAAGAGGCTGTCATTCCAACAGAACAAGGGGATACTGCATGATTTAAATCAGGAAGGATGTGTGTCTTTTTACGATATCTATTCAATCTGTGTTCTGAGCAAATAATCTGAGAAAGTAGACTATCTGAAGAAGAACATGGCATCAGGATTGGGGGAAGATACATAAAAAGCTATGATGTGCAGATGACACAAACTTGCTTGCTGAAAATGAAGGTAACATCAAGCACTTACGATGAAGATCAAAAATTCATCATGGATTGATCCTCAACATAAAAGAAAAATCCTCACAACTAGACCAATAAGCAGCATCAATATTAATGGAAAAATGATTGAAGTTTTCCGGAATTTTGTTTTACTTGGATGAGTAATCAACACCCATGGAAGCAACAGTCAAGAAATCAGAAGTCACATTGGACTGGGCAAAACTGCTACAAAAAAAAAACCTCTTTAAAATGGTAAGAAGCAAAAACTTTACTTTGAAAACTAAAGTGTGCCTAAGCCAAACCATGGATTTTAAATAACCTCATATGCATGTGAAAGCTGGACCATGAATAAGGAAGACCAAAGAAGAGTTGATGCTTTTGAATTGTGTTGAGGAAGAATATGAAGAGTCCCATGGACTGCCCAGAGGAATGAACAAATCTGTCCTGGAAGAAATGCAGCCAGCATGCTTCTTGGAATTGAGAATGACCAGACATCATCTCACATAATTTGGTCATGTTATCAGATGGGACCATTCCTGGGAGAAAGATATCATGCTTGGTCAAATAGAGGTGAATGAAAAGGGAAGACCCTTAACAAGATGGATTGATAGAGTGGCTGCAAGGATGGGCTCAAGTTTATCAAAGTTTGTGAGGATGGCCCAGGACCAGGAAGTTTTTACTTCTGTTGTACTTGGGATCTCTATGAGGAAGCTGACTGGATGACGTGTAACAACGAACAACAAAAACAACTTGTTATTAATTAGACAGGATTAGACGACTTTTAAAGCGATTAGGTTATTTTATTTATTTATTTATTTTTCTGTTAATGAGGCAAGATTAGGGCGAGAAGCATCGTCTTTATATAATTCTCTGCCCTTACTCAGGTCAAATCCCTGATTTGAACGAAGGGGGTTTTTCCTGACATATTTACTGAATCACATTTTTAACTTACAAGAGATAAAAAGAGAGAGACTTCAGTACCAAAATGAAAGAAAGCCAGAAGTAGAGCATGTCCTTTGCACCAGGGATTCCTGGGCAAGGTAAGATTGATGCCAAGACACATGGAGAACTCAAAGGAACACTGGACCCACTGATTTGAGAACAGATAAGTACCTTCCTCGAGATCTGAAAGAAAGAAAGTGTTCCACTACAGCTGGCACCCTAAATTCAGACTTCTAGCCCCCTATTCTGTGAAAGAATAGATTATACTTTTAAAGCCTCTTTGTGTGGTGTTTCTCTTATGTTGTTGTTGTTATGCGCCATCAAGTTAGCAGTACTCAAATAGGACAATGACCTTATGTACAATAGAATGAAGCAACCCCTGGTCTTGTGCCATCCTCACAATAGTTTCAATACTTCAGCCCATTTTTTCAGCCACTGTATCAATCCATCTCATTGAGGATCCTGCTGTTTTTCATTGATCCTCTTCTTTACCAAGCACGATGACCCTTTTCAGTGACTGGTCCCTCCTGATAACATGGCCAAATTATGTAAGAAAAAGTCTCACCATTCTGGGTTTTAGGGAGGATTCCTCCAAGGTAGATTTATTTGTTCCCAGGGGGTATTCATATTCTTCACCAACAATATAATTCAAAGGAATCACCTCTTGTTTGTCTTCCTTACTCATCACATGATTTAAAATACATTGTGTTTGAATTCATATGAGGCAATTGGATATACACTGGTGTTCTGGTTATCTAGTGCCACTCTGACAAGAATATACCACAAATGGGATGGCTTAAACAAAGAGGAGTTTATTCTCTTACAGTTTGGAGGCTTTAAATCCAAGTTCAAAG
>NW_006922807.1:78859-79948 GCF_000298275.1 Orycteropus afer afer
AGTAGATCCCACCATGGAGTTGATTGCCAGTCTCATCATGGGGAATAACTACCACCAGCTGCCCAGCCACTCAACCAAGCCCAGCCAAGTTGACACACAACCATAACTACCACACCTGATCAGGCACACATTAGTCTTCAAGTGACATCTTTGCCTATTAACACTTTACAAATGTCTTTTGTAGTAGATTTTCCCAATGCAATATTTAGTTTGGTTTCTTGACTGCTGTTTCCATGGGTTTCATTGTGGATCCAAGAAAAATGAAATGCTTGACAACTTCAATATCTTCTCCATTTATCATGATGCTGTTTATTGGTCCATTTCTGGGCATTTTTTTATGTTAATGTGCAATTCGCATGGAAGGCTATCGTCTTTGATCTCTACCAGTAAGTGTTTCAAATCGTTTTCATTTTTAGCAAGCAAAGTTTTGTTATCTGCTTATGGCAAGTTGATAATCAGTCGATCTCCAGTCCTGATACCATGCTCTTCTTCTATTCCAGCTTCTCCAGTTATGTGCTCAGCATACAGATTGAATATGTATGGTAAAAGGACACAATCCTGACACACATTATTCCTTGGTTGTGTCTGAACAACTGCCTCTTGATTTATGGACAGGTTCTATGAGAACACAATTAAGTTCTGGAATTCCTAATATTTGCAATGCTAAGCATTGTTATGATTCAGAGTCATAACAGTCAATAAAATGAAGGAAATCATATTTATAATGAGCTTTCTGGTAGTGCTGGGTTAAAACATTCTGCTGCTATCAAAATGTAGGCAGTTTGAACATACCAGCTCTTTCATGGAAAGATTTCTCAGCCTTGGAATCCATATGGCAATTCTACTTCATCCTATACGGTTGCTATTAGTTGGAATCAACTTGACGGCAGTGGGTTTGTGTGTGTGTTTGATATACACTTCAGTTAATCTCTGCATTAAGCTGAAGCCCATGTGACATCAGCAATGATATATCTCTTTTAACACATTCTCTTCTGAATGTAGAAATTATAGAACAATATCATTAATATCGCACGCAAGTAAGATCTTACTGAAGATAATTCAGAAATGTTTGCAGCAGTATATTGACAG
>NW_006922807.1:81072-84694 GCF_000298275.1 Orycteropus afer afer
CCTTCAATGAGATGGATTGATAAGGTGGCTGCGATGATGGGCTAGAGTATAGCAGGAATTGTGGGGCTGGTGCAGGATCAGGCAGTGTTTCGTTCTGCTGTGCATGGGGTCGCTATGAGTCGGAAATGACTCGATGGCACTTAACAACAACAACTTCTGAATTCAGTTTGAATTTCTCGCTGTGTCCTGTCAATGTATTGCTGAAACTGGATTTGAATTATCTTCAGTATGGATTATTCATGAAATTGATAGGTAAGTACGATATTCCTTTGGACCACTTTTCTTTAGGATATGTCCTAATATAGATCTCTTCCAGTCAGTTGGCTAGTGTAATAGTTGGAGCTGTGTGTCAACTTGGCTGGAGCACAATTCTGTATGGTTTAAGCAGTTATGATATGATTATTCCCATGATGGGATCAGATGTATATGTTTTGAGCAGTCAATCCATTGAAAAGGAATTTCTCTAGGGGTGTGGCCTGCTTCCAGTATATTTATGGACATTCTGGGAAAAGATACTCTCTTCTGTGGATAGGGATTCTGTCGTGCTGCCTACAATAGTCTGTGACCAAGCAATTCACCATTCGACGTGGAGATCTTGGATTCATCATTCGTTGGAGTCAATAGCCAGTTTACTGCCTGCCAAACTTGATCTCATCAAGCCCTGCAGCTGTGTGAGTCAGGGAAAGCCTACAGCTTGACGTTTGATCCAAGAACTTTGGACTTGCCAACTTCTATATGTGTGTTAGCCATTTTCCTAAGATAAATTTCTCTTTCTCTATATATAAAAGCTTTATTGTTTTTGTTTCTCTAAAGAACCCAGTCTAACACATTTGGTACTGAGAATAGTTCTAGAGAATCAAAATCATAAGGATGGGCTTCCTAAATTGGTTCTCCAATATGATTAATAGTTAAGACACTAGTGACCCTGCCTCTGTTAGTAAAGAGGGCCTTGCTAATCCATAGTGTGAGGTGGCAACATTAATATGCAAAATAGCACCACCAATAGATCAAGTACTTATGAGAAGTGAGGCTCAGGGTGATCCCATATTTGATACTTTTCTGCAATTTTGTTAGCATGAGGAGTACAAGGAAGCTGGTTGGTTGGTCCTACTTACCCTAGACAAAGTGGTCAAAGAGAGAGATGAGCTAGCTCAGGGCTGCTGAGTCACAGCTTAAGCACTGCATAAACACCTCAATGTTTCCAGCTGTGCTCTGAAAGAAAGCCTTATTTCTTCTAGTCACAGAGCTGATATTGCTGAAAACCAAACCCAGAGTCTTATTGTAAGATTGGCTGAATTACAAGGCCAATTAAATTACCCACCCAGAATGGTGTCTGAAGTTAAAGTGAGGGCATTGATTGGAAAAAAACTGGGATCCTGAAACCTGGAATGGGGACATATAGGCAGATAGTCAAGAAGATCAGGATATGGAGCCTGTAAATTCTGTTGAATTCCTCCTATCTGAAGGGATTACTGTAAAACCATTATCTCCTCCACATTAGTTTAATGGGATTAGCCCGAATATTCTTGCTGGGTCATTGCCTGAGGCAGAGGCCATGGAAGACATTGCTGAAAATTCTCAGGAAATGTGCCAGCCACCAACTGTTGCTGCTAGACCTATAACTAAAGTCAAGTTCAAGTAAACCTCAAAAGGTGAAATACAAAGTGTGACTGAGGAGGTGGCATGCTACATCTGAAAAAACCTAATTGATTTTACTAACATGTACAGACAGAAACTCAGAGAATATGTATGGGAATGGCTACTGAGGGTGTGAGATGATGGTGCAAGGAATGTAATGTTGAATCACTCTGAGTATATTGATTTAGGCCCACTGAGTATGGATTCTTCATTCAATGCCTCAGCTTGAGAGGTTAAGAAAGGATCTAATAGTTTATTTGGTGGGCTTACTGAAGCATGGATTATGTGATGACCTTCCTTAACTCCAGTTGAAGTACCAGACCTGCCTTGGTATAATGTAGAAGAAGGTATCCAGAGGCTTAGGGAAATTGACCTGTTAGAATGGATTGATCAGATTAGACTCCTAGAGCCAGAAATGGAGAGTCTGGAAGACATTCCTCTCACCATACAGTGAGGATTTAATTGTGAAGGGAGCTCAAGCATCCTTGAAGATTGTTGAGATTTCTATTTTGTGTAAACCAGATTTTACAGTGGGAACTGCCCTAATTGAACTAAGAAACTTAACTACAATGGGGTTGATTGGATGCCATGGTAGTAGGGTCTAAGTGGCAGCAGTTAATCGACAAATTCATGGTGATTGTGCTTACCATTTCAGGAGGTGGCATATGATCAAGAAAAAATATGGTACTGAAGGAAGAAGTCAAAGCTTCACAGAAAAAAATTGGTGAAAAACAAGGCTCTGAAAATAGACAGAATACCCACTGAGTTGTTTCAACAAACAGATGCCCCACTGGAGGCACTCACTAAGCAATGTCAAGAGATTGGAAGACAGCTACCTGGCCAACTGACTGGAAGAGATCCAAATTTGTACCCATTCCAAGAAGGAAAGGTTATCTCACAGAATGTGGAAATTATCAAACAATATCATTAATATCACACACAAATAAGATCTTACTGAAGATAATTCAAAAGCAGTTGTGGCGGTATATTGACAGAGAATTTCCAGAAATGCAAGCTGTATTCAGAAATGGACAGGGAGTGAGGGATATCATAGCTGATGTCAGATGGATCTTGGCTCAAAGCAAAGAATACCAGAAAGATGATTATTTGTGTTTTATTGACTATGCAAAGGGATTCAGTTGTGTGGATCACAACAAATTTTGCATAACTTTGAGAAGAATGGTACACTTAATTGTACTCATAAGGAGCTGTACATAGACCAGGAGGCTGTTCTTCAAATACAACAGCATGGTACAAAATCAGGAAGGGAGTGTCTCAGGGTTGTATCCTTTTACCATACAAGCCTTGGTAGCATAATGCCTAAGGCATGTGACTGCTAACCAGAAGGCTGGCAGTTCAAACCCACCAGCCACTCCTCAGAAGGAAGGTTGGGCAATTTACTTTTGTGATGATACCACCTCAGAAATTCAAGGAGGGGTCACTAAGAGTTGGATTTGACTTGATGGCAGTGAGTATTTTTTTTTCCCCCAGTATTCAACTTGTATGCTGAACAAATAATCCAAGAAGGTGGATTATATGAAGAAGAACGTGGGTAGCATCAGGATTGAAGGAAGTCTTATTAATAACCTGTGATACACAAATGACACAACTTTGCTTGATGAAAGAGAGGGTGACTTAGAACATCTTCTGATGAAAATTAAAGACTGCAGTTCACAGTATGGTTTACACCTCAACATAAAGAAAACAAAAATCATAACTGGACAAATAAGCAGCATCACAATAGATGGAGAAAAGATTGAAGATGTCAGAGACTTCATATTACATGGTTCTATAATCGAAAGTGACAGTCAGCCACAGGGACCCAGGTGGGGGTGATACGAGAAGTCTCCAATAGCAAGACAAACTTGTCTGGAGGTTTGTCCTACTGCGGTGACATGT
The DNA here is from genome assembly GCF_000298275.1 of Orycteropus afer afer. Taxonomy (NCBI): domain Eukaryota; kingdom Metazoa; phylum Chordata; class Mammalia; order Tubulidentata; family Orycteropodidae; genus Orycteropus; species Orycteropus afer. The sequence continues at coordinate 84,610 of NW_006922807.1, forward strand.
AGATGTGAGTTTTGAGGCTGAGGCTCTGGTGTTTAAAACCCAGCGAGATGCACCTGGTGCATAGGTAACAGCCCAGCTTATAGAC
>NW_006922807.1:86992-91227 GCF_000298275.1 Orycteropus afer afer
CTTCGTCTCACCTATTTTGGTCATGTTGTAAGAAGGGACCATTCCCTGGAGAAGGATGTCATGCTTTGTAGGGTGGAGGGTCGATGAAAGAGGGGGAGGCCTTCAACAAGATGGATTGACATGGTGGCTGCAATGATGAGCTCAAGTATAGCAGGGATTGTGGGGCTGGCTTGGGACTGGACAGTGTTTCGTTCTGCTGTGCATGAGGTCTCTATGAGTTGGAAACGACTCAACGTCACTTAACAACAACAACAACAACAATCAAAAGCAATGTAAGCAGCAGTCAAGACTCAAAAGATGTATTGAGTTGGCCAAATCTGGTGTAAAGACCTCTTTCAAGTGTTGAAGAGCAAAGAAGGCTCTTTAAAGACTAGGATGTGCCTAACCCAAGTCATAGTATTTTCAATCACCTCATATGCATGTGAGAGGTGAAAAATGAATAAGGAAGACTGAAGAAGAGTTGATGTTTTTGAGTTGTGGTGTTGGCAAAGAATGCTGAAAATACTATGGACTGCTAAAAGGACTACCAATTCTGTCTTGGAAGAAGTACAACCAGAATGCTCCTTGGAAGTGACAATGGCCATACTTCATTGCACTACTTAGGTCATGTTGTCAGAAGTGACCTTCTCTGGAGAAGGATGTCATGCATGATAAAGTGAATGGTCAATGAAAGAGAGGAAGACCTTCAATGAAATGGAAAGACATGGTGGCTGAAGCAATGGGCTCAGGTATAATAGGGATAGCGAGGTTGGCACAGGATCAGGCAGTATTTCATTCTGTTGTAAATAAAGTCATCGCTATGAGTCAGAGATGACTCGAAGGCACATAACAAGAACAACAATAGCTGTCTTCAAAGAAACATCTTTGCTCTTCAGCACTTTAAAGATGTCTTTTGCAGTAGATTTGCCCAGTGCAATATGTCTTCTGATTTTTTGATTGCTGCATCCACTGGTACCAATTGTGGAACCAAGTAATATGAAATCTTTGACAACTTCAATCTTTTTTACATTTATCATTATGCTGCTCATTTTTCCAGTTATGAGGATTTTCTTATTCTTTATGTCGACATGTAATCCATACTGCAGACTGTAGTCTTTAATCTTCATCAGTAAGTGCTTCAAGTCATCTTTACTTTCAGCAAGCAAGGTTGTGTTGTATGCATATCACAAGTTGTTAATGAGTCTTCCTCCAATCCTGATGCTGTGTTCTTCTTCATATAATATTCTTCTTAGATAATTTTCTCAGTGCACAGATTAAATAAGTATGATAAAGGAGACAACAGAAACACTATCTTCCTAATTTTAAACTATGCAGTATGCCATTGCTCTGTTCAAATTGTAGTCCCTTGGTCTATGCACAGGTTCCTGATGAGCACAATTAAGTGTTCTGGAATTCCCATTCTTCACAATGTTATCTATAATTTGTTACGATCCACACAATTACATGCTTTTAAAAAGTCAATAAACACAAGTAAACATATTTCTGGTGTTCTTTGTTTTCATTCAAGATCCATCTGACATCAGCAGTGATATATTTCATTCCACATCCTCTTCTAAAAGCAACTTACATTTGTGAACTTTCCCTTTTAATGTACTGCTTCTACCATTTCTGAATTATCTTCAGCAAAATTTTTACTTGCATGTGGTATTAATGATATTGTTCTATACTTTCCACATTCTGTTGGATCATTTCTCTTTGGGATGGGTACAAATATGGATCTCTTCCAGTGAGTTGGCTATGTAGCCATCCTCCAAATTTCTTGGCAAAGACAAGTAAGTGCCTGCAGTGTGACATTTACTAAAACATCTCAATGGGTATTTTGTCAATTCCTGGAATCTTGTTTATTATCTCCATTTCTTTCATAGCAACTTGGACTTCTTCCTTCAATACTGTTGATTCTTGACCACTTGTTGCCTCTTGAAATAGAGGAACATTGACAAATTCTTTTTGGTACAGTGACCTGTGTATTGATGTTTCCTGCATCATTCAATATTTTGCCCATAGAATCTTTCAGTATAACAAATTGAGACTTTTTTTTTTTTTTTCTCTTTAGTAATTTCATCTTGAGAAATACTGAATAGGTTCTTCCCTTTTGGTTTTCTAACTCCAGGTCTTTGCACATTTCATTATTATAACTGACTTTGCCTTCTCGAGCTGTTCTTTGTAAGCTCTTTTATCTTGTCATATCTTCCATTTATTTTAGCCACTCTAATTTCAAGAACAAGTATCAGAGTCTCTTCTGACAACCAGTTTGGTCTTTTCTTCCTTCCTTCCCGTCTTTTGTTTTCTTCATGTATGGTGTTCTTAATGTCTTTCCACAACTTGTCTGGTTTTCGGTCATCGGTGTTCTATGTGTCAAATCTATTGTTCAAATGGTCTCTAAATTCAGGTGTGAAATAACCAAGGTCACATCTAGGCTCTTGGAGATTTGTGTTAACAGTCTTCAGCTTCAATGTGAACTTTCATATAAATAATTGATGGTCTGTTCCACAGTTAGTTCCTGACCTTTTTTTGGCTTAAGATATTTAGCTTCTCTATCATCTCTTTCCACAGATGTAGTTGATCTGATTCCTGTGAGTTTCATCTAGTGAGGTCCATGTGTATAGCTTTATGTTGATTAAAAAATGTATTTGCAATGAATAAATCTTTGGTCTTGCAAAATTCTAACATGAAATCTCTAGTTTCATTTATATCAATCACCAAGGCCATATTTTCCAACTACTGGTGATTCTTTTTCTTTCCAACTTTCACATTACAATTACCAAAACATGAATAATCTAAACTCACTGACATTGAGTTGATTCAGACTCATAGTGACACTCATTGGATTTCAGAGTTGGTAAGTCTTTATGGAAGTAGATTGCCCAGTCTTCCTTCTGCAGAGTAGTTGGTGAGCCTAAACCCCCAACCTTCTGATTAGTACTCAAATGCCTTCAGCACTATTCCACCACAGTTTCCTTGCCAATCACCAGTAATAATAAATACACCTTGATTGCACACTTGGTCAATTTCAGACCGCAAAAGTTGGTAAAAATTCTCAATTTCTTCATCTTTGGCTTTGGTGGTTGTTGCATAAATTTGAATTACAGTAGTATTGACTGGTCTTCTTTGTAGGCATATGGATATTATTCTATCACTGACAGCCTTATTCTTCAGGATAGATCTTGAATCTTTTTTGTGATGATGAATGACATGGCATACCTGTTCAACTTGTCATTCCCAGCACAGTAGATCATATAGTTGTCCTAATTCAAAATGACCAAAATCAGTATATTTCAACACACTAATGTCTAAAAGGTCAATCTTAATTTATTCAATTTCATTTTTGACAAGGTCCAATTTATCATGTGCACTATTTTGTAAATTATATGTTCCAATTATAAATAGGTTTTTGAAGCTGTTTCTTCCCAACACAGAGTAGAACTGCCCTATAGGGTTTCCAAAGACTGTTAATCTTTGTGGAAGATAATTGTCACATCTTTCTCTTGCAGAGCAGCTAGTGGGTTGGAAGTGCTGGCATTTTGGTTAGCAGCTGTGTAATTAACCACTGGCCAACAAGTGCTACTTTGAGTACAATAAATATTTATTTTTTTTCTCTATTGATTTTAATTTAGTCTTATTATTATACAAATAGTATTTAACCCAATAATAATAGTAGTTGCATATATAAGAATATGGATAGTTAAGGCATGAGACAGAGAAAATGTGCAGTGGTTGTTATGAGAGGAGGAAAATGTGAGAAAAAGAAAGTAAAGTTCTCACAGTATGTGCTCTCAGGTTGCACCCCAGAGCCTTTTTTTCTCTCCGGCTGTTTGCTATTCTCAGGTCCTTGTTGCTCCACATCCAACAAAGATTACTTAAGTGATGGAAATAAGAGCATAGAGCCAGAAATTTAGAGGAATGATCATTATTGTCTATTTAGAGTCTGGATAAAGAAGAAAAAAAGGACAGAGGCTAGAGCCTATTGCACCTCAGTTACCTGTCATTAATGCGTTTGTAAAGCTATTACATTCAGTCACCTTAATACATTCAATCATTTCTGTAAAAAATGATGATGGATTATTTTTGTTGTATTAGTCAGTAACAATCTGGGGTTTATTTTTTTCTATTTGCATCTATTTGCCTTTAATATACTTCTCTTTGCTCATGCCATTGATTATAATTACCTCAATTTAATATTTATTAAAAGTAATGATAGTACTTAATCCTTAGTGCTCCCTATTTTTTTTTTTTTT
>NW_006922807.1:96029-97826 GCF_000298275.1 Orycteropus afer afer
TGTATACATGTATATATCCGTTGTTGTTGTGGTGTGCCGTTGAGTCGGACCCAACTCTTTGGGTTCCCGAGGCAGTATCACTAGGGAAGTAGATTGCCCCATCTTCCTTCCGAGGAGTGGCTGGTGGGTTTGAACCACCAGCTTTCTGGTTAGCAGTCAAGTGCCTAAGGCACTACACTACCAGAGCTCCTTGTATATATCTATCTATGTATAAATAAGGAGCTTGGGTGCATAAGTAAGGTATTTGACTGGTTGGCGGTTCAAACCCATGAGCCACTCTGCAGAAGGATGATGGGGCAATCTACTTCCATAAAGATTTATTGCCTAAGAAACCCAATAAGGGTCACTGTGAGCTGGAATTCACTCAAGGGCAGTATGTTTGACTTTTATGGTATATAAAAATAGATAGTAGATAGATAGATAGATACATACATACATACATACATACATACATACATACATACATAGAAACAACCAAATCCACTGACACGGTTGATATTGACTCAGAGTGAACCTATAGAAAAGAGTAGAACTGCACCATAGGGTTTCCAAGTCTGCAAATCTGTGGAACCACATTGTTTTGTCTTTCTCCCACAGAGTGGCTGGTGGGTTCAAACTATGACATTTTGGTTACCAGAATAATAACTTAACCATTGTGCCACCAGAGCTCTTTTGTGTATGTAAGTATGTATGTATTTATACACATGTTATATTAGGTAGATGCCATTGAGCCAGTTTTGACCCAGAGTGACATTATGTACAAAAGAACAAAACACTACCATACACACAATCATTGACATGCTTGAGTCCATAGTCACAGTCATTGTCAATCCATAGCATTGAGGATCTGCCTTTTTTCACTGACCATTCACCTTACTAAACATAATACCCTTCTCCAGGGAGTAGAAATTTCTGACAAAATGACCAAAATTCAAGGAACACTGCACTGCCTAGCTTTTCTCATTTCTAAGGAACATTCCAGCTTCACTTCCTTCCAAACAAATTTGTTTGTTCTTGTGGGCAGTGTTTCTTTCTGCTGTGCATGGGGTCGCTATGTGCATTTAATGCACTTCACTCAAATGCATGAATTCTTCCGCCATTTTCTTTATTCATTGTCCAGATGTCACGTGCATATAAGACTATTGAAAATACTAAAATTTGAGTCAGGCATACTTTAGTCATCAAAGTAATATTTTTGCATCAAAAGACTTTGATGAGGTCTTTTGCAGCAGATTTGACCAATGCAATATGTCATTTGATTTCTTGACTGCTACTGCCATGGGTGTTGATTGTTTAACCAAGTAATATTAAATCATTGTCAATTTCAGTATTTTCTCCATTGTTCATAATGCTGTTTATTGGTCCAGTTGTGAGGGTTTTGCTTTCTTTATGTTAAGATGTAATCCCTAGTGAAGGCTATAGTCTTTGATTTTCATCAGTAAGTGCTTTCCAAGTGGTGTCACTTGCATACATCAGGTTGTTAATGAGACTTTCTCTGATCTTGATGCCACATTCTTTTTCATATACTCTTATATATCAACACGTAGATTTGGAGGTATGTGAATATAGTCATGTTGTTGTTGTTGTTGTTAAGTGCCGTCGAGTTGTTTCTGACTCATAGTGACCCCATGCACAGCGGAATGAAACACTGCCCGATCCCGCACCAGCCCCACAATTCCTGCTATACTTGAGCCCATCATTGCAGCCACCATGTCAATCCATCTCGTTGAAGGCCTCCCCCTCTTTCACCGACCCTCCACCCTACCAAGCATGACATCTTTCTCCAGGGAATGGTCT
>NW_006922807.1:99476-100548 GCF_000298275.1 Orycteropus afer afer
AAATTTTCTTCCTTTGACGAGGTGCAGTGTTTCCACTTTTTTATGCATATATGATGTATAAGTAGTAAATATATAAAATTGTGTATATAATATACTCAAAAAAACTCAAACTCACTGCCATTGAGTCAAGTCCAACTTTTAGGAACTTTCTTTGGATTTTCCAGTTGATAAATATTTATGGAAGTAGATTGCCCAGGCTTCCTTCCATGGAGTGGCTGATGGGTTTGAACCACCAACCTTCTGGTTAGCAGTCAAATGTTTTAGGCACTATGCCACCAAAGCTCCTTATATAATATACAGTTATATATAATTCTATAATGCAATAAAAAGGCAAATGCCTAGGTGTTAAAACCTTGCAAGTGGCCATCTACATTATAACAATTATTGTCTAATCTTCTAGAGAAGCAGAAGAAAAGAGAACATTAGGAATATAGGAAGTAATGCAATGTGTACTTAATACTTCTGTGCACAAATGTCTAATTTACCATGAGACCAGAAGAATTGGATGGGACCTGAGTACCATAACAGAACATTTTAATCAAAGAATATATAGAAGAATCTTGATTCAAAATTAAAACAATGTAGAACAGAAATTCATATTCTTACACACTCTAGATTTTCTGGAGTCCCTGAGAAGGATGGATGAGCCCCTGTATTTCTTGTCCTGAGACAATCTTTAAACCTTAAACTATGAACCAAAAATATCCCCTGAAGCTTTATTTAAACCTAACAGTAAGTTCACTTATTTGGCAAAGAATATTTGCCTTGAACAATATAGTCCTTCTGAAGAATTATCTTTATGGGATAAATTAATAACTGCTACTCAAACACTCAGACAAGAAACTTAGGGTTGACAAAATATGTACTATTTGGGAAAGAAATTCAGAAAAGATTGAGAGTGGCTGCTCAAATGGCTTAATAGAATCTTTGTCACTGAATTGTATGTGTAGAAATTGACTTGGCTTATGGTTTTCTGTGTATATGCTCAACAATGATAAAAATAAAATTAAATAAAATATATCAAGCATATAAAAACATATATGTGTGTTTGTGGGTGTGTATTTATATATGC
>NW_006922807.1:101445-104132 GCF_000298275.1 Orycteropus afer afer
CAAAATAACATTTCTGGCTTAATCTGTGTCCTGAATATAAATTTCAATACTTGAATTCAAATTTGCTATTTTCTACTAAAAAGTATTGCTGTAACGCATTTGTGAGTAAAAGGACAAAATTGAACATATTCATAAAGTTGTTGTAATATGCTTATCACAAAGAATCTCTAAAATCAAACCAAACCAAATTCCTTGCCATTGAGTCAAATCCTACTCATAGTGACCCCTCCTTGGGTTTCTGAGGCAGTATCACTACGGAACTAGACTGCCCAACCTTCCTTGTGAGGAATGGTTGGTGGGTTTGAACTGCCAGCCTTCTGGTTAGGAGTCAACTGCCTTAGGCGTTATGCCACCACACCTCCCCCCAAAAACCCTGGAGGCATTTAAATTACTGTTCTGTGTCATCCTAAGTCCTGGTTTTCATGAGCCTCAGAGCTTATGTTGGTCCTGGTCCCACAGGAAACATATTCTGTCATACACCATGGCCATTTCTTCTGCTTAAATCCCACAACAATTATACAATTGTGACCTCATATGAAGTGCAAAGCTTATTAATCTTGAACTAATTAATGCCTGAGGGTATAGTCAGGATGGGGAGAGGCTGCATGTCAGAAGATACATAGGACTGGTAACTTAATTAAGCAGCATTGGTCATGGAATACCTTGCTATTTCAGAATGAAAGTGTGGGTTGAAGGTAGATACAGAGCTGTCCTTTGCTTCTACACATATAAGAATACAGTGAAGGGATGGAAGAGACAAAGTGTACCATTCTACTGTGCTGGCTGGAGTCTTACCACTCCATCCCTCATTGGTCTAAACAAGGTGAAGAGAAATTTCTGGAAATATTGATAAATGATGATTAATTTCAATCATTTTGATAAATTTACACAACTTGTTTCTCCTGTTGTCCTCAGAAAGAGGAAATTCTAACAACATCAACTGCATACATGGAAGAAACCTATGCTAATTGGTGAGACTATTATCCATCCAATTTATTTCTAGAACAGAAAAGATGAGAGAATGTTCTGAAGATCCTAAATGTTTCATGACCTTCCGCTACACGTCCAGATCACACATGCACATGTTTTGTTTAAATGAAAACTAGTGGGATGAAAGAGGGAAATAAAATAAAATAAAATAAAAACTCTCTCTCTATATATATGCATATCTATATATATATCTATATATAGATATATATACACATACATGAATACATATGCATCTGTAAATTGGAGATTGAGGAAGAAACCTCCCTTTACTTGAGTGGATATTCAAAGACTCATTTATTGTCTCAGGCAAGGCCACTTGTCCTTGTTGTAGTATAGGGAGACAGTAGATATTTGATCATAGTAGCAGTTGTTCCCTACTCTCTAGTAAAAGAGTCAAAAGTGATAATTTGGGCATCCTAACTTTTATTAAAGTCCCTAATATTTGGCATCAACTAGAAATGATTGCATGCCAGTGTAACAACAATTCAAGATTTTCCCCAATCCTGCCCTGGACTTACTCTATTATTATTATTACTATTATTTTTGATTGTGATTTGGGTTAAGATTTACAAAGCAAATTTACTTTCTATATAGCAGTTCACATATACTTTGTCTCATGACATTGACCACAGTTTACCACAATGTAACAGCTCCCCTCCCCCTTCCTCCTGACAGTTACACCTTCCCAGTATCCATCCCTCCATGCACTCCTGCTCCCTGAGCTGTCTCCCTGTGTATAAGCAGAGCTTCTTTCTCTCATGATTGTTCTCTCCAAGGAGTGTATCTAACTCAGGTAAGGATTCAACTCATATGCCTGTCTTTTGTTTGGCTGGAAACCACAGGTGTGGGTTCAATTCCAGACCTGAAGGGCAGCTAGGGGCCATAGTCTCAGTGGTTCCACCAGGCTCTATCGGACGAGCAAACCTGGTGCCCCCCTCCATTTTTTTTCCCCTCCAAATGATTTTGAGTTTTGTTCCACATTGTTCTCCCTCTCTATTCAGGATCTCCTACATAGATCCCCTTCGAAGTGGATGACAGTGGTAGCTGGCCACCAACTAGTTCTTCTGGTCTCATAGCTGTATAAGCTGCAGATCAGATGGTGTACCAGTCACTAGGACTAATTGTTTCCATGAATTTTGGTTTTCTTCATTCTTCTTTACTCTGGATGAGAAGAGACACATCGTTGCATCTAGATGGCAGCTTGCTAACTTTTAAGACCCCAGTCACTGCTCGCCAAAGTAGGAGGTGGAACAATGTGCTGTATAGTATGTTATGCCAATTGAGCTTGATGTCCTCTGTGACTATGGTCCCAAGCCTGCGAGTTCAACTACTCAGTCCCTCTAGGTAGCTGGCTGTGACCAAGCAGTGACCACAACCTTGTCCCTTGTCAGCTCTATTATATGCTTAGGAAATCGGATCATTCACATAAACTTATAGAACAATTGTCTGCCAACCCTATATACTTTCTTGGATATACTTCCCATTTCATAGGCATACCTAATCATTCAGCCTGTCCACCCGTCTATCCACCCATACACCCATGTTTGCCATCATTGACAACGCAGTGCTGTATGTGCAAAAGGGTTAATATTTGTTGTCTGTACCTCCCATATACTCTCTCGATGTCTTTCTCATCCTGCCATATTGGTCAGTCACATTTGGTACATTGCCCTTCTCTTCACCCAAATCATAACTTT
>NW_006922807.1:104748-105243 GCF_000298275.1 Orycteropus afer afer
CCAGCATTTGTTATTTTCTGTCTTGTTGAATTTTTCTACCAGTGCTGAAGCAAGATGGCATCTCATTGTTTTGTTTTACATCTCTCTAAGAGCAAATGATCGTGAACTTTTCTTCATATGTTTGTAGGTCACTTGAATATCCTCCTTGGTGAAGTGTCTATTCATGTCTTCTGCCCATTATTTAATTTGATTGCTTGCCTTTTTGTTATTGAGGTGTTGGACTTTTCTATAAATTCTAGAGATAAGTCCTTTGTCAGATATGTCATTACCAAATATATCTTCCCAATCCATGGGTTCTCTTTTGACTCTTTTGGAGAAGTCTTTGAAAGCACATAAAAATTTAAGTTTTAGAATGTCTCAATCATCAGGTTTCTCTTCTGTTGTTTGTGCATTTTGAGTTATGTTTGATAGTGTATTTATGCCATATATCAGGGCCCTTAAATTTGCCCATAAATTTTCCTTGAGGAACTGTATAGTTTTAGGTTTCACATTTAA
>NW_006922807.1:110925-114222 GCF_000298275.1 Orycteropus afer afer
TAATTTGTATTATTTCTCCTCTTCTGTTTACTGTGGGCTTTTCTTGCTGTTCTTTTTCTAATTGTTGGAGATGTTTGTTTAAAGTGTTGATTTTGGCTCTTTCTTCTTCTTTAATGTGTGCTGTTATTGATACCAATTGGCCTCTGATCACTGCTTTTTCTGTGTCCCATAAATTTTGGTATGTTGTGCTTTCATTCTCCTTTGATTCAAGCAATTTTTGAATTTCAATTTTTATTTTTTCTCTTAACCAGTTTTTCTCAAGGAGGGTGTTGTTCAGTTTCCATGTGTTTACCTTTTTTCTGTTGATCATCCTATTTTTTGATTTCTAATTCGATAGCATTATGATCTGAGAAGGTTTTCTATATTCAAATTATGGGATATTTAATTTATAGTAAAATCTCCGTTTACATGCATATAAATATTTTGGAACTTTCTATACTTATTTAGTGAAAACTGATATCCTGTAACTTTCAACTATTTTACAACATACTTGCTATGGAGTCAAAGTCTTTCTCACTTCTTCCACAGGTTCATGGAGAATACAAAACAAATTAGTAGCCTTTGAGTCAATTCAGAGTCATGGTGACTGCATGTGTCAGAGTAGACCTGTGCTCCAAATAGTAGTCCATGGTTAATTTTTCAAAAGTAGATTGCCAGGAATTTCTTTTGAGATTCCTCTGGGCTAGCAGTAGAAAACCAACAATCATTCACACTATTCAGGAAACTGCATAGGAGATACTGCTATTAAAATACATAGTTATTTGATGGATAATAATTAGTGCTTGCTGTTTTAACATGTAAACGTTTCATGGTGACTGAATTTGAAGGTTTTTCACTTATTCCATTGCCATGGAGAAAATTTGGGAATTTTGTGTCCATGTTTCTTGGATGCATGTAGTTCTGAATTTGTGGCATTCCATTCAGAGCCCTGGTAAGGTGGTGGTTAAATGCAGTGTGGAATTCTGCACTTAGAACACTTACCAGATTTTCCATGACATGGGAGAAATGCCTGACAATGTCCTCCTGTAAAGATTACAGTCTAGGAAAATCTATAGGGCAGTTCTCTTCTGTCCCATTGGGTCATTCTGAGTGGGAATCAGTTTGACAGCACACAACAACTAAAAGATCCCCATTGCTTGTAGATTTTTATGATTTTTCTCAGTTGCAAGAAATTGTAGTAACTACTACCTTAGTTGATTTATTTTCTCTTCATTTTACAAAGAGGAAGGTCGACTGTATCTAAAGGGTATAGAGGTAGTGAGAAAGTGAGCATATTCATGGAATTAAGAAGCTACATTCTGATTTTGAACCGAATCTCCAAGCATAAAGGAGAACATAAAAATTGGATTGATAAAAACAACTGTTTGATAAATGGCTAGATGAGATAGATTGTCCATTTCTATGAAATTAGTAGTTCTGTTTGTCTCCTAGTGTTGTTAGGTGCTGACTCATAGTGACCCTATGTACAACAGAACTCTCTGGTCCAGTGCCAGCCTCACAATCTTTTCTATACCTGAGCCCATCATTGCAGCCACTTTGTCATTCCATCTCTTTGAGGGCCTTCATCTTTTTCATCGATTCTCCACTTTATCAAGCATGATCTCCTTCTCCAGGGAATGGTCTCTTCTGAAAACATGACCAAAGTAGGTGAGATCAACTCTCGCCATTCTCATTTCCAAAGAACATTCCCACTACTATTTTGCATTTTGAATTTTCTCCCCAGCAGAATCTGAGCCCACAAATATATAATAGCCTTATTACATAGTGTGGCCAGGTAATTAAAAGGCTGAATGCATTGTGATGAATTTTTTACCTCACATTAGTTCAAAATTAGAGTTTAATATTATTAGCTATCACTGAAATGCAATTAAAATCTGAATTACCAACGAGTCATATTCAGAAATACTCATTGTAAGATTGTGTATAATGACACAATAGCCAAAAGATGGAAACAACATAGGTGTCCATCAGCTGAGGAATGAATAACCAAACAATGGTACATACACACAATTAAATACTATGAAACCCTAAAGAATAACGTAGAATATGCAAAACACCACATGATGTGGATTAAATTGGAGGACATTATGCTGAGTGAAATAAGTCAATCACAGAAGGACAAATATTATATTAGTCCTTTATTGTAAATGTCAAGGAAAGGTTTATCTGTGGAAGGAAATTTTCTTTGTTGCTTACCAAGGGTGGGAGGCAAGGGTAGGGAACACTATTAGATAGGTAGAGATAAGTATTGATTTGTGTGAAGAGAAGGGCAATGGACCAAATATGAGTGATCAACATGGTGGCACTGGGGAAGATGAAGTCATGGAGAAGTACCTGGGAGGTACAGACAACAAAGATGAACCCTTTTGCACATACAGTACTGCGTTGTCAGTGAAGACAAACAGGGGTATACAGGTGGATAGATGGGTGGAAAGGCTGGACTATTAGGTATGTCAATGCACTAGGGAGTGTACTCAAGACTGTGTATATGGTTGGCAGACAATGGTCCTAGAAGTGTATTGTGTGATATGTAAGAATTCCCAGGAGGATAGTAGAGCTGACAAGGGACAAGTTTGTAGTCATTTCTGGGTCACAGCCAGCTACCCAGAGGGACTGAGTAGTTGAACCTGTGGGCTTAGGACGATAGTCACAGGGAACATCAAACTCAATTGGCATAACATACTACACAAAACATTGTTCCACTTCCTACTTTGGCTAGTAGACATGAGATCTTAAAAGCTTACAAGCAGCCATCTAGATACAACGATGGGTCTCTCCTTGCCCAGAGGAAAGAAGAATGAAGAAAACCAAAAATTCATGGAAAAAATTAATCCAAACAACCATGCGATTGGCAGCCTATACAACTATGAGACCAGAATAACTAGATGGTGCCCAGCTACCACTGTCAACCACTCAGAGGGGATCTATCTAAGAGATCCTGGATAGAACGGGAGAGCAATGTGGAACAAAACTAAAAATCATTCGGGAAAAAAAAGGGAGGGAGGGAAATAGTTTTGCTGGTCTTATAGCATCTGATGGAATCACTGAGACTATGGCCCCTAGCTGCCCTTCATGTCTGGAATTGAACCCACACCTGTGGCTTGCAGCCAAAGACAGTCATATGAGTTGAACATTTACCTAAGGTAGATGCAGTCTTTGTAATGAATATTCATGGGAGAAAGAAGAGTTGTTATGCACAAAGGAGACAGCTGAGGGGGCAGGAGTGCATGGACACAGGGAAGAGGGAACTATTGGGAGGAAGTGGGAGGAAAGCTGTTGCATTAGGGTAAATTGTAG
>NW_006922807.1:115207-115734 GCF_000298275.1 Orycteropus afer afer
AGTCAAGTGCCTTTAGGCATTCCGCTATAGATATAGCTAAATATACAGTGGATAAAGAAGACAAAAAAAATATGCTACTATATCCTTCCATGTATATAATATTCCAAAGCAGACAAAACTAATGCAAACTGAAAGATGATTAGTGTACAGCACTGGCACAGGGAATTAATCACCCAATCTTTGATTTCTGTGATTGACCTATTTCACTCAGCATATTGTCCTCTAAGTTCATCCACACCATGCAATGTTTTGCAGATTCTACATTATTCTGTAGGGTTGCATGGTATTCCATTGTGTGTATGTACCATAGTACAGTTATCTATTCTTCAGTTGATGGACACCTAGGTTGTTTCCATCTTTTGTCTATTGTAAACAGTGCTCTCATTGTAGCCTTATTCTCAACAGCAAAAAAAGATGTAAAAAAACCTTAAGTGCCTACCAACAGATGAATGGATAAACAAACTATACTACATACAAAAAATGGGCTATTATAAAATGTTAAGAATAACAATGAATCTGTAAAACAT
>NW_006922807.1:116267-117605 GCF_000298275.1 Orycteropus afer afer
ATCCATCAACAAACAAATAGATAAGCAAAATGTTCCACAACCATTCAATGGAACACTACTAAGCCAGAAAAAGAAACAAAACACTGATACATGCTCCAGCATGGATGAACCTTGGCAGCATTATGCTGAATGAAATAAATCAATTACAAAAGGACAGATACTATATGCTCTTATTTAGGTAAGATGAAAAGTGTGATAGGAAAGGTTCTGTGTCAATTTGGTTGGGCCTGGTTTTGAGTGGCTGGGCAACTGGGTGTTGTAATTTCCCATGATGAGACTGGTAATCAACTGCATGGTGGACTCTACTGTGAGCAGATGAATATCAGCCTTAGAGATATAGTCATTTTCCAGTATATAAGAAGAAGCTTTGAGAAAGGTCTCTGAGCTTTTTGACATACTTGGACCCTGCGTATACCTGAGTTTTCATTCAGCAGTCTGCGATGTTGCCTGCAAATCTTGGGACTGTTTCTGGACTTGAACTAGTGGCCTGCCATTTTGCTTAATAATCTTGGGACAGTTCCATTTTATTTATTAACCTTGTGTTTGTCAGCCTAAGCAGACATCAGCTGTGTGATTTGGGGAAAGCGTCCAGCTTTAGTGGGCTGATAGCAAGAGGCAGAGCTGAACCCCAAGTTTGAGGGGTCTTCACCCTGTTCTTAGAGCTGTCACTTTGAACTAAGACTTCTATCCCAAAACTGTAAGAGAAAAAAAAAAAAAAAATCCCCGTTTGTTAAAGCCATCCATTTGTTGAATTTTCTGTTAGAGCAGCACTACATGACAAAAACAGAAACTGGTACAGAGAGAATGGGGTGCTGCTCTGAAACACACCTAAAATATGTTAATAGGAATGGAGTGCACCCTTAGATCCAAAATCCCTGCACTGAGGCTGTTAGAGTGAGCGGCAGAGAGAGTGACAGACACGGACAGCATTGCTGAGAGACTGCCATGAGATAGAGTGACAGGCTTACCAGCCCACAGAAGAGAAAGCTGAATGCCTTTCAGCAGGAGGCTTCCTGGTGGAGTGGGTTGCCTTCATGCATTAATTAGCAGAAGTTGAGAGAACAAAGAAATGGGAAGCGGAGATGCCTCAGCCTCAAATTGTAGGACTATGGCCTCTGGTGATGGAATAACCACAGCTTCCCAAGATTAAAAGAATCAGATCACCACCTACTTGATCCTGGAGGGTGGGCTTGCCATTCATTAGGGCCAGTGGAATAGAGCCATAGCCACTACCCAAAAGTGAGGAGGTAGTGGTGCTACTGTGCCTAAGTGACAGAAGAACAGGGCCTGCCAGGCCAAGGAGGTGAGGTCACCACTCAGTTTGACTAGGAGACTTGA
>NW_006922807.1:118165-119141 GCF_000298275.1 Orycteropus afer afer
TTGAACTTGGACTTCTAGCCTCTTAAACAGAAAGATGATAAATTCATTTGTCAAAGTCATCCATTTGTGGTATTTTTTGTTAGAGCACCAATAAAGGACCAAACCAACAAGAATAGGCAAATATTTAGTAATCAAAGTTAATTAGCAGTAATAGGGAGTGGGAGGGAGAGAAGGGGTGCCACTCTTTGGAAAACAGTGAGATTTTGTTTTTGATAATGTGAATTCAGCATCAATTAAAGGTTATGTTTGTACACTAATTAATGTAATTGCTATCTCTGAGCTGTACTGCTTAAAATGTTGAAGTCAAATATTGTGTTACGTATATGTTCATAAAAAAAGAAGGTTGGCCAGCAGTTGATGTTACTTATACACAACCAAGCACATCATAGGATATGTCTTCTTGGTTTAAACCTTTAGGTTATTGTCTTGAGGGATGCCTGTATGCTAATATTAATTTATATATATATATATATATATATATATATATATATATATATATATATTTGTAAGTACTTCTGTTCTACCTCCTAAATTGTTGCATAGTGACTGGGGTTTTAAAAGCTAGCAAGCTGCCATTCCATATATGATTGATGTCCATTCACCTGGAGAAACAGAGAAAGAAGGGGAGTCAGTAATTTAAGAATTATATCAAATCCATGTCTGGTTGCTTCCCTGAACCACTGCCTACTTTGTCATGACCCAAGAGGAACTGGCTTGTGCCTGGGTGCCATTAATGGACATTTTGATCTTCATTTATGTTGATCACCCTTGATTTCTTTTATTAGAATTTTGTAGTTTTCCTGCTATATATACTGCATATGTTTTGTTACATTTCTATCTAACTCTTCCATTTTTTGGTGCTAATGTAAATGGCAAGGAACTCTGGTGGCTGGTACCTAAGGCATTTGACTGTTAACCAGAAGGTTGGCAGTTTAAACTCACTAGCAAGTTCATGGAAGTGAGATGGGGGCAATCT
>NW_006922807.1:124807-127061 GCF_000298275.1 Orycteropus afer afer
ATTCTTGCTCCACCAGGACATCATATGGATTATCTTATAGGTTATTGTATGCTTGTCTTCAGTATCTGTGTTGTGGTTGTTATGTGCTGTTGAGTCACACCTGACTCATAGTGACCCCTCCTTGGGTTTCTGAAGCAGTATCACTACAGAAATTTGGTTATAAAACAGGAATTATCCAAACTTCACAATAAACACTTAAGGGTTAACATATGTTGTATTAAACATTATTAACATCATTCAATAGAAGGATAAAGATACTGTGGTTCATTCATAATGAAACACT
Source organism: Orycteropus afer afer (assembly GCF_000298275.1). NCBI lineage: Eukaryota > Metazoa > Chordata > Mammalia > Tubulidentata > Orycteropodidae > Orycteropus > Orycteropus afer. Next base: position 125,091 of record NW_006922807.1, read on the forward strand.
ATTTGACTTAAATTAAAGCTCATATATGTTTATATATGCAACAAGCTGGATGTATCTAAAAGGCAAAAGAATGAGTGAAAGATCATTCTCAAAAATATTATACTTATATAGAAGATGAGAATTGCAAAAATATAAGTATGGAGAACAGATAAGTGGTTGCCAGAGATTAGAGCTGAGTGACGTTTTGACTATAGAAGAGGAGAACGATAGAAGATTTCCTGGTGATGGAACTTTTCTGTATTCTAATTGTCGTGGTAGTTATATGTGTGTGTTATAACTCATAGAACTGTATGCCAAAGCAGGACAACTTTTTCTGTTTATTCAGTTAGCTAGGAAGAATACAAACAACACCCCCACCCTCAAATGCCCATTTTTGCATGTCCTTGATCCAACCTTCTGTCCTGGCTGTTGCTGCAACACCTGCTGAGCATTTCATGATGGTATCTTTGGATCATAACTTGTGGCACCTACTTTCTCTCTAGGACTTCAGGGCCTCTCATCCTGGATTGTCTGAAGGAGGAATTTAATACTAGCTTCTGAGGGGGTTAAAACTCCCTTGTACAAACAGTGGAAAGTGAGAGCAACTGGAAAGGTCTCCCCTCTCCATGTCTTAACCTGATACTTCTGAAGTTCATCTTGAATATTCCTCAATGGATCCTCCATGAAAATGAACCTGTTTCTCACAGCAGTAACTGGATCAATAGCTCACACTTGGAACGACATTCTTTCCTATATTGTTTCACTCCTATCAATCCTTACTCTCATGTTCTCAATAATAACTTTCATAAGTGCACTAACTGTACTAAGACCTTTGTACATTCTATTTTCGAAGAAAGATAAGTTAAAACACATATTCCCTGGGAGCTCTGGTTTGTCACCCTATAACTTTATTTTGTCAAGGTGCAAATTACACATTTCCCTATGTTAAATTGTTAATATTTTAGAATTATAAATATTTAAATAATTAACTCCTCTTTATTATCTATATTCGAATTAGTATAAGATATTTAGTATCAATCAAAATCTCCATTTCAATGCATATAAATATTTTAAAGCTCTCCACATATACCTAGTGAAAATTGATTTCCTGCAACCTCCAACTATTTTACAATATACTTACTATGGAGTCAAAATCTTTCTCACTGCCTCCACAGGTGCATGGAGAATACAAAACAGAACAAAGTAGTGGTCCTTGACTCAATTCTGACTCATGGTGACTCTGCATGTATCAGAGAAATATTTTGCTAGATATAGTTCCCTGGGACTAATATTTCAGGAGTAGAATGCAAGAGCTTTCTGCAATTTAAAAGTACCTTGGGTCACTTTCCTGTATTGAATGGTGAAGTCTGGAAATCACTCTGAGTAATCCAGCAACAGAGGACTTGCATACTGAATTATAGTGGAGCTCTGGTGGTACAATGCCTAAGGCATTTGACTGCTAACCAGTAGTCTGGATGTTCAAACCCACTAGCCACTCCTCAAAAGGGAGATTGGGCAATTACTTCTATAAAGATAACTCCTCAGAAACCCAAGGAGTGGTCACTATGAGTCAGGACCAAATTGATGGTGATAAGTTTGTGATACAGACCAGAGGAACCAAAACTAGACCTTGCATTCCTGGGCAGCAATGATCATGGAACAACCTGCCGGGCCTACTTGATAATAGGCCTTATCCAGACCTGTATCCACAAACTCACACGTACAAATGTACTAAATCTTCAAATGACAGTTTTTTGGTTTTTTTTTTTTTTTTCAATCTCATATTCATAAATGACCAGAAATGTAATAAGCTGCGTAGTAGTCCTCAGAGTCAAGATCTGGGATTTCCTAACGTTTCCTATGCAGAAAGAATTAAAGTCACAGCCTTAATACCTTATAACAATGTGTTTTCACAGTGATTGTAAAGAAGAATAGCAATTGCAATTGAAGTAAATATATGTTTTTTTGAGTTAGAAATATAAATAACATGTT
>NW_006922807.1:127285-129707 GCF_000298275.1 Orycteropus afer afer
GCCTTCTGGTTAGTAGTCCAGTGCCTTAGGTACTATGCTACCAGAGCTCCCAAAAATAACATGATCCACAATCCCACAACTATGTTCATATCCTAGAGAAATAAGAGCCATGAAATGAACAATTATATGCACATCCATGTTCATCACAGCATTATTCACGATACTAAAAAGGTGGGAAAAAAACTAAATGCTTATCAACAGATGAATGGATAAACAATCTATTGTACATACACAGAATGGAATACTATGACATGTTAATGATAATAATGTATCTATGAAACATCTCATAACATGGTTTAACCTATAGGACAATAGGCCAAGTAAAATTAGTCAATCATTAAATGAAAATTATTGTATGAGACCATTACTGTAAAAAGGCATGAAAAGGTTTACACAGAGAAAACTTCATTATCTGAAGTTTACCAGAGTAGGAGGGCAAGAGAGGACAAATCAGTAGGAAAAGTGTAGACACATATTGACTTGGGGTAAGGGAAGGACAATATGCAATGAGGAGAGGTCAGCACAAAATGATCAGGGCATAGTATGGCACGATGGGAAGCTTAAGAGTTAAAAGCAACAAACCTTAATATTATTATATTCACAGTACTACCATAACAGTAATAACAATCATCTATAAGTCAAGAAAACAATATTGTACTGGGAAAATACACTGCAAAAGACCTCTGTGTTGAAGAGCAAAAATTTCACTTTGAAGACTAAGGTGCACCTAAACCAAGCCATGGTATTTTCAGTTGCCTCATATACATGTGAAAGCTGGATAATGAATAAGGAAGACTGAAGAAGAGTTGTGGTATTGATGAAAAATACTGAAAGTATCATGAGTTCCATGGACTGCCAAAAATATATCTGTTCTGCAGGAAGTGCAGCAAGAATGCTCCTTAGAAGCCAGAATGACCAGACTTTGTCTCACACAATTTGGTCATGTTGTCAGAAGCCACTGTTCCCTGGAGAAGGATATCATACATGGTAAAGTGTGAGGGTCAGCAAAAAAGGGGAAGACCAGATTGAAATGGATTGGCATAGTGGTTGCAATGATAAGCTCAAGTATAGCAAGGATTGTGAAGATGTGAAGATGGTTCACTACTGGGCAGTGTTTTGTTCTGTTCATAGAGTCGCTATGAGTTGGACCTGACTTGAAGACATCTAACAACAATATATGTAAAGACATAGGTTGACACCCTTCCCACAGGGCTGGGAAGATAAATGTGACTACACCCACAAATACATACAGGTTTGACAAAGGATGTTTCTAGTTATTCATTTGTATGTGGTGGAAATATATCTATGCATGAATACAGTGGAACCGCTTAACTATAACCAAACACCTTGAAGAAATGAGTTACTGGGACTGAGGGCCAAGGACCATAGGCTCAGGAGACACTAAGGTTAAGTGGCGTAACATAGTACACAAAGACTAAGTTCTACATCCCACTTTGGTGAGTAGAGACTTGGGGCCAAAAAGTTTGTAAGAGGCCATCTAAAGGGCAACTATTGGTCTCTTCCTTTTGGAGAAAAGAAAAGTGAAGAAAATCTGACACAAAGAAACAAAAAGTCCAAAGAACTTATGGACAATACATACCCTAGCCTTCAGGACTCCGAGACTAGAATAACTAGATGATGCCAAGCTACAAGTGCTTACTACTCTGAAAGGGATAATAGGAGGCTCTGGATAGAGTGAGAGAAAAATGTGAAGCAAAAATCAAAGTCAGAAAAAGAACAGGTTTACTTAGTGCTCTGATAGAGAATGGTGGAACTGTTGCATTATGCCTGTTAGATATTCTATAAACCTGGAACTTAACTCACCCCCAGTGGCTCAACTTGCAGCCAAACTATAGGAAGGCCTATAAGACAAACTTTAACAACAGGGAGGTATGCACTCATTAATAACAGTCAATCACACTAAATCAAAAGGGCAGCATTTGCCCAGGGATAAAGCTTACAAGGCACGAAAGTATTGGAAAGAAGGATGAAGGGAAATGGTAAGCATTGAGAGGAAATGAGAAGAGGAATGTTACTTTGTGGAGATGGCAATCAATGTCACAAAACAAAATTTGTATGAATTATTGAATGAGAAATAAATATGCTCTGTAAACTTTCACCCAAAATCATATTTGAAAAATAATAATAATTATATCACTGGAGAAAAAAAAAAACATATGTATGTGTGTGTGTTTGTATGTATTCCCTCCCCCACCCCAGAAAATCAAGTTGTTGGAAGAATGAGTAGGATGATAATGAAGTAAATAGAAAAATGTAATAAAAGGTTGATTTGGAGAAATCATATTAACAACATAGTTTAAACAAAATTTTTGAGTTCTTCACAAAATATAATGATAGGGAAAGATTTGTGAAGGGAGGCCCAGCATCTTTGAACACTGCTGTGAATGGTATTTTATAAAAG
>NW_006922807.1:130676-135357 GCF_000298275.1 Orycteropus afer afer
GGAAGGTTGGACAATCTACTTCCGTAGTAATACTGCCTCAGAAACCCAAGGAGGGGTCGCTACAAGTTGGGTCCAACTCGACAGCATATAACAACAACAACAACATACGACATCTGATGTCCTGACTTCTTCCATTGGTGTCAATTGTAGAACTAAGCAATATGAAGTCTTTGCAACCTCTGTCTTTTCCATTTACTGTGATGCTGCTTCTAGGTCCAGTTGTGAGGACCGTTTTCTTTATATTGAGATGTAATCCATACTGCAAACTGTATTCTTCAATCTTCATCAGTAAGTGCTTCAAGTCATCCTCATTTTCAGTACGCAAAATTGTGTCATCAGTGTATCGCAGGTTGTTGATGAGTCTTCCTCCAGTACTGATACCATGTTCTTCTTCATATATTCCAGCTTCTAGGATTATTTGCTCAGAATAAATATTGAATAAATATAGTAAAAGGATACAACCTTGACACATCCCCTTCCTGATTTTAAACCATTCAGTGTCAACTTGTTCTGTTCAAATGACAGCCTCTTGGTCTATGTACAGGTTCCTCATGAGTACAATTAAGTGTTCTGGAATTCCCATGCTTCTCAATGTTATCTATAATTTATTATGATCCATACAATCAAATTTTTGTTTTGAGCCAAGATCCATCTGACTTCAGCAATGATATCCCTTGTTCCACATGCTCTTCTGAATCCAGCTTGCACCTCTGGAAGTTCTGTCAATATACTGCTGTAACCATTTTTGAATTATCTTCAGTGAGATTTTACCTGTGTGTGATATTAATGATATTGTTTGATAATTTCCACATTCTGTGGGATCACCTTCTTTGGCATGGGTACACATTTGGATCTCTCTCAGTCAGTTGACCAGGTAGCTGTCTTCCAAATCTCTTGGCATAACTGAGTGAGTGCCTCCAGTGGGACATCCATTTGTTGAAACATCTAAATGGGTATTCCATCAATTCCTGGAGCCTTGTTCTTTGCCAATTCCTTCAGGGCAGCTTTGGCTTCTTCCTCCAATATCATTGGTTCTTAAACATATGTCACCTTTCAGAAATGGATGTGTATTCCTTCCATCTTCTTTGGATGCTTTCTGCATCATTCAATACTTTGTCCATAGAGTCTTTCTATATTGCAACTCAAGGCTTAATTTTTTTTCTTTCTCTCAGTTCTTTCAGCTTGAGAAATGCTGTGCGTGTTCTTCCATTTGGTTTTTGAGAAATGCTGAGCATGTTCTACCCTTTGGTTTTCTAACTCCAGCATTTGCACATTTCATTTTAATGATTGAGTTTGTTTCCTTAAGCTCATCTTTGAAATCTGCTTAGCTCTTATTTCTTGTCATTTCTTCCATTTACTTAAGCTACTCTCCACTCAAAGACAAGTTTCAGAGTCTCCTTTGACATATATTTTGGTATTGTCTTCCTCTTTTGGCTTTTTAGTGACTTCTTGCTTTCTTCGTGGGTGATGTTCTTGATATCATCCCACAATTCTTCTTTTTTTTTTTTTTTGTCATTGGTGTTCAATGCATTGAATCTATTCTTTAAATGGTCTCTAATTCAGGAAAAAAAATATATTCAAGGCCATATTTTGGATCTTGGGTACTTGTTTTAATTAGCTTCAACTTCAAATTGCACTTGCACATGAGCAGTTGATGGTCTGTTCCACAATCAGCTCCTGACCTTGTTTTGGCTAAAGATATTGAATTTTTCCATCACCTCTTGCCACAAATGTAGTCAGTCTGATTCCTGTGTACTCCATCTGGTGAAGTCCACGTGTATAGCCTCCATTTGTATTGTTGAAAAAGGGTATTTGCAAAGAATATATTATTGGTCTTGCAAAATTCTATCATGTGATCTCTAGCATTATTTCTGTCACCAAGGCCAAATTTTTCAACTGCCACCGATTTTTCATTGTTTCCAACTTTTGCATTCCAGTCACCAGTGATAATAAACTCATCTTGATTGCATGTTCTGTCAATTTCAGACTGCACAAGTTGATAAAAATCTTCAATTTCCTCATCTTTGGCTTTCGTGGTTGGTGCATAAATTTGAATAATAGTAGTATTAATTGGTCCTACTTTTAGGCATATGGATATTGTCCTATCATCAATTCTGAAAGCATTGTACTTCAGGACAGATCTTGAAACACCCTTTCTGATGATGATTGCCACACCACTCCTCTTCAATTTGTCATTCCTAGTATAGTAGATCATATGGTTGTCTGACACAAAATGGCTAAAACTGATCCATTTCAGCTCACTAATGCCTGGAATACCAATCTTTATGGACTCCATTTCATTTTTGGCAACTTCCAGTTTTCCTAGATTCATGCTTTGTACATTCTATATTCTGATTATTAATGGATGTTTGCAGCTGTTTCTCCTCAATTTGAGTCATACCACATCAGCAAATGGAGGTACCAAAGCTTTACTTTATCCATATCATTAACGTTGGTTCTACTCTGATGATGCAGCCCTTTCCCAGTCATATTTTGAATGCCTTCCATCGTAAGGGATTCGTCATCCTACACTGTATCAGACAATGTTTCCAGGCTATTCATAAAATTTCCTAGTAATATATCAGTGTTTCTCTGCTATTCATAAGACTTTTTCTGGCCAATTATTTGAGAAGTGTTTAGCCTCTTCCTTCTTCCTAGTTTCTCAGTCTGTAAGTTGCATTGAAATCTGTGCACTGTGTGCAACCCTGCTTGCATTTGAAACACCAGTCACACAGCCTCAGGCCTCATAGCAATGTGAAATCCACCAAAGTGTGACATAGTGACTGAAAAGTTTGTCTCCCTTAGCAGTTTGAAACCTCTCTGCCCTCCCCTTACCTGGATCCTGCTGCTTTGGCATCCCCTGCTTTCCCTCCTTCTTGCCTCTTGGGTGGGTCCTGCCCACTAGAGGGTACTAAATCTTCCTTGTTACTCTTACACCCCACACCCTCTTTGTGAACAAAGGTGTGACGATCCCCTGCTTCCATCCACTTTTCTGACCAGCAGGAATTCCATCGTGCTCTGTGCCCTGACAGAACATGGGGGCTATGCAATTCCCAGCAGTTCTATTTTACCATGTTTGTTTCTAACTTATTTTTATCTTCTTCCTTTCATCCTTTTTATGACCTTTTTTTCTTTTTTCTCTTCCCATTATTGATTCTCTACTTTTTCTTTGTTTTTTGCCTTCCCTTTTCCTGATTCTGTTATCTTCCTTTGATTCTTCCCATTCCTTGTTTACCATTTTTTAGTTTGCTCTTTTTTTCTTTACCTTTCTTTTACTCTTTCTCTTTTCTGTCATACCCCTTTACCAGATATTGTGTATTTTTATTTCTCTTTTCTCTCATTATGATTGTTTTGCATTTAAAAAAAATATTTTTAAAATTTTTCTTATTTATTGCTTTACTTTTTTCTTTTCTGTGATTGTTCCTGTTTGTTTATGCAGTTTGTGTTTATTGTTCTCTTCTTTTTCTTTCTTTCTTTTTTCTTTTTCTCTGTCTAACTGAGTGGGAGACAACAAATGTTCCCACATGACTCAATCATACCTATACCTCCTACAGCCCCACCTTCTGAATGAAGGCCACCATTTTCTTTTGCACCAACTGACCAAGAGTAGACACCACCCAATACCAGCTCAACTCACTCTCAACTTTTCTTTAAGAACAGATAATTGAGATATGGGCACATTCTCCATCACACCCACTATGAGACAGATGTTGAGTAGCTAAGTGCTAACAACTAGCAAACAGAGGACCAGAGTTCCCTGATCATACAGATATATTAAAACATAATACAGGGGAAAAAGAAAATATTGGGTGAATCACACCAACATAAAACCACAACATAAATAAACAAACAACAATGTCTCAGAGACCACAGATCATCACAGCACACAAAAAAAGAAGCCAAAAAAAAAAAAAAAAAAGAACAAGCAAAGGACCAGGAGACAAACTCAGAAGATATCTCTGAGTAAGAAGTAACATTAGAACATCATGATAAGGATTTCAAAAGAATATTTGGGTACCTTCAATGGATTGATAGATATATCAAGAAAACACTGACAAAATTAAGGAAAACACAGACAAAACCCTACAATTTAGGAAAACAATACAAGAATATATTGACAAAACAAAGAAAAAATTCAAAACAATTTAAAAACAACAGAGAAATCCAGAATATTAATATGACAATTTCAGAAATAGATAACACATTGAATGGACAAAGGAGTAGAATCAAATCAATGAAAGACAGAATTAAGGAGACTGAAGACAAATGCCTCAATAATATTTTGATAAGGAATCAATCAGAGAAAAGATGAAAACATAATGAATAAAACCTAAGATTCATGTGGGATAACCTCAAGAAGAATGACCTACATGTAATCAGGACTCGAGAACAAGAAGAGATAGATGAAGCCACAGAGAAAATTGCTGAAGATCTATTGGAAGAGAATTTCCCTAACATGATAAAAGATAAGAATATATCCATTGAAGTTCAACAAACCCCAAACAGTATAAACCCCAAGAGAAAATCACCAAGACATATCATCATCTAACTCACCAAAGCAAAGACAAATGAAGAATCTTGAAAGCAGCATGGAAAAAATGAAAAGTTACCTATAAAGAACAACAAATAATACTAAGCTCTGATTTTTCAGCAGAAACCATGCAGGCAAAAGGCAATGGGA
>NW_006922807.1:135566-138274 GCF_000298275.1 Orycteropus afer afer
CTCAAATATGAGGGTAAAATTGAGAGATATCTAGAAAAGCAGAAATTAAGGAAATTTGTTCAAACCAGACCAAACTTGCAAGAGATGCTAAAGGGAGTCCTTCAGATGGACAACCGAAAACAGCAAACAACTACAGATGGCTAACACATGTGATGATATAACCAATAACCAATCCAGTTATATAAGTATCCAAAATAAAATAAACTTACTATAAAATCCTATAATCAGGGAACCAGAGACATAAATTGACAAATGAACACAACTACAAACCAAAAAGAGGAATAAATAAAGTACTAATAGAACTTCTAAAAGGAGAAGAATTCAAGATTCAAGAAAATAGTGACATACAACAGACTGTTTTAAACTTGGGAAGAAAATTATAAATCAAGGGTAACCTCAAGAAAAAATAATAATAAACATAATAAATATCTACACACCCAATGAAGAAGCCCCAATATGCATAAATCAGAAATGGAAAGACAAATAGATGACTCTATAGTAATAGTACAAACATGCACTTGGGTTTCCGTGTCAGGTATCAATATAGAAGTAGATTGCCAACCTTCCTTTTGAGGAGTGGCTGGTGAGTTTGACCTGCCAGCCATCTGGTTCACAGTCAAATTCCATAGGCACTATGTCACCAGAGCTCATATAGTAATAGTAGGAGAGTTCAATATGCCACTTTCAAAAAAAGATAGAACAACGGAAAGAAACACAACAAAAATGCAGAAGAACTAAACCATACATCCAACCAAATATATACCTTATAGACATCTCCAGAGCACTTCAACCAACAACAGCAAAGTATGCATTATTTTCTAGCACACATGGAACATTATCTAGGATAGACCATACGTTAGGCCACAAAGCAACCTCAATAAATTTAAAAAAATTGAGATGCTGCAAAGCATCTTCTCAGATTGCAATGCTATAAAATTAGAAATCAGCAAAGGAAAGATCAATGGAAAAAGAGAAATGAATGGAAATTGAATAATACACTGCTCAAAAACAACTGGGTAATAGAAGAAATAAAAAAATATATATATTTGAATCAAATGAGAATGAAAACACAAAACCAAAATATTTGGGATATGCCAACTTATACCAATCAATACACATATCAAAAAAGAAGAGCAAGCCAAAATCAACACCTTAAACCATCTCCAACAATTAGAAAAAGAGCAGCAAAAAAAGAAAAAAAAAAGCCTACAGTCACTGGAAGATATAACATTCACACAGAAATAAATAAATGAAACAGAAAGTAGCAAAACAATAGATAAAATCAACGAGGGTAGAATTTGGTTCTTTGAAAAGATTAATAAAATCTATAAAATACTTGGAAATTTAAGAAAGAGATAGGAAGGTGACAATAACAAGAATAAGAAATGAAATTGGTGTCATCATAAAAGAACCAACAGAAATAAAAAGAGTAATATAAGGATATTATGAAGAGCTGTATTCCAACAAATATGAAAACCTAGAAGAAATGGACAGATTTCTAGAAGCACAATACTTACCAAAACTAACACAGACAGCAGTAGAAAATTTAAACAGACCCAGAACAAAAGAAGAAATTAAACAGGTCATAAAAAATATACCAAGAAAAAAATTACCTGGCCCAGGTGGTTTCACTGGAGAGTTCTAGCAATCATTCAGAGAAGAACTGACTCTAATTTTATTTAAACTATTCCAGAACATATAAAATGATGAAATCTTCCCAAATTCATTTTATGAAGTAAGCATAACCCTGATACCAAAACCAGGAAAAGACACCAGTAGAAAGGAAAACGACAGCCCAATATCCCTCACGAAAAGAGATGCGAAACTCTTCAGCAAAATCCTAGTCAACAGACTCCAACATATCAAAAACTTAATACATCATGACCAAGTGGGATTCATACCAGATATGCAGAGATGTTTCAACCCTAGAAATATAATCAACATGATCCATCCTACAAGTAAAATAAAGGAAAAGAATCACATGATTATATCAATAGATGCAGAAAAGGAGTCTGAAAAATCCAACACTCATTCCTCATTAAAAAAAAAAACACTCTTAGAGAAATAGGAATAGAAGGACAATTCTTCAATATAATGGAAAGACATACATGCAAAACCAATGTCAACATTTTTCTCAATGGAGACGACTGAAACCATTCATTCACCTTGTGAACAGAAACCAGGCAAGGATGCCCTCTATCTGCATTTTGATTAATTATATTGAAAGTCCTAGCCACGGCAATAAGACAAGAAAGGGAAATAAAACACCTCCAGATTGGTAAGGAAGAAGTAAAACTATCCCTCTTTGCAAATGATATGATTCTATACATAGAAAATCCAAGAGACTCAACAAGAAAACTACTGGAAATTATGGGAAGATTTAGCATAGTGGGAGGATACAAGATCAATATACATAAGTTAGGTGAATTTCTCTACACTAGCAAAAAGATCTCTGAAAAGGAAATAAGGAAATTAAAACCATTTAAGACAAGATATTGGGAATAAATCTTACCAGGAACACAAAAGAGCTATGTAAAGACAACTACAAAACACTACATCGAGATGCTATAAGAGATCTACATAAATGGAAGAACATTCCCTGCTCATACACAGGAAGATTGAACATTGTGAAAATGTCAATACTACCCAAAGTAATCTATGCATTAAATGCAATGCCAATCCAAATTCCATCCACATTCTTCAAAGAC
>NW_006922807.1:139114-139708 GCF_000298275.1 Orycteropus afer afer
GATTCAAATCAAAACAACATCTCACCCCAGCAGTAATACTAAGTTCAACAAGACAGAAAATAACAATTGCTGACAAGAATTTGGAGAGATTGGGATTCTTACACACTGATGATGGATGAAACAGTAAAATAATAAAAACACTGTGGAAATTGGTATGGAGATTCCTTAAAAGGTTGGAAATAGAAATACAATTTGATCATGCAACCCCATTACTAGGTATATACCCTAAAGAATTGAGAGCCAGGACAGGAATACATATATGCACACCTATGTTCTTGCAGCACTATTCACAGTAGCAAAGAGATGGAAACAGCCTAATTACTCATCAGTGGAGGATGGATAACCAAACTCTGGTGCGTACACACAAAGGGATACTATGGAACAATAAAGAATAATGTAGAATCAACAAAACACTGCATAATACAGATGAACTTAGAGGACATTATGCCGAGTGGAATAAGTAAATCACAGAAGGAAAATATTTTATTAATCTACTACTATAACAAGTCAAGGAAAAGTTTATACGTGGAAAAGAACTTTTGATGTTGGTTACCAGGGATAGGAGGGGAGGGGAATTCCTAGATAGGTTGACTA
>NW_006922807.1:140188-141931 GCF_000298275.1 Orycteropus afer afer
TAACGAAATGTGCAAAAACCTGGAGTAGAAACCCAAAAGGGATAGATATGCTTGGCATTTCTGTAGGTGAAAGAACTGAAGAAAACAGTCATACATCTAGTTGCAATAAAGGGGGATTCCATGGGGAAAACATTGAAAAATGAAGGAAGCATAAAAAGAAGAAGTAAGGAATACACAGAATCACTATATAAAAAAAAAATGGGTCGACGTCAAAATATTTTAGGATGTTGCATATAATCAAGAACCAATGGTATTGAAGATAGAAGTCCAAGCAGCACTGAAGGAATTGGTGAAAAACAAGGCTCCAGGAATTGATTGAATACCCAATGAGATATTTAACAAATGGATATAATACTAGAGGAGCTCACTTGTTTATACTGAGATATTTGGAAAGCATTTACCTGACCAACTGACTGGAAGAGACCAATATTTTTGCCCATTCTGAAGAAAGGTGATCCAACAGAATGTGGAAATTATTGAATATTAATATGACACTCAAGTAAAATTTTGCTGAAAATAATTCAAAAATGGTTGAAACAATATATTGAGAGGGAACTTCCAGAAATTCAAGCTGGATTCAGAAGAGGATATTGAATGAGTGCTATCACTGATGATGTCACATGGATCGTGGTTGAAAGCAAAGAATAGCAGAAAGATTTTTACCTGTGTTTTATGACTATGCAAAGTCATTCATCTGTGCAGATCACAATGCAAATAATAGTAATTCCAGAACAATTCATTGTGCTCGTGAGGAAACTATACATAGACCAAGAGGCTGTCATTCCAACAGAACAAGGGGATACTGCATGATTTAAATCAGGAAGGATGTGTGTCTTTTCATGATATCTATTCAATTTGTATTCAGAGCAAATAATCTGAGAAAGTAGACTATATGAAGAAGAAAATGGCATCAGGATTGGGGGAAGATACATAACATTCTGTGATGTGCAGATGACACAAACTTGCTTGCTGAAATTGAAGGTAACCTCAAGCACTTACGATGAAGATCAAAAATTCATCATGGATTGAACCTCAACATAAAGAAAAGAAAAATCCTCACAACTAGACCAATAAGCAGCATCAATATTAATGGAAAAAAGATAGAAGTTTTCCGGAATTTTGTTTTACTTGGATGAGTAATCAACACCCATGGAAGCAGCAGTCAAGAAATCAGAAGTTGCATTGCACTTGGCAAAAGTGCTGCAAAAAAAACCTCTTTAAAATGGTAAGAAGCAAACACTTTACTTTGAAGACTAAAGTGTGCCTAACCCAAACCATGGATTTTAAATAACCTCATATGCATGTGAAAGCTGGACCATGAATAAGGTCCAAAGAAGAGTTGATGCTTTTGAATTGTGCTGAGGAAGAATATGAAGGGTCACATGGACTGCCCAGAGGAATGAACAAATCTGTCCTGGGAGCAAATGCAGCCAGCATGCTTCTTGGAATTGAGAATGGCCAGACATCATTTCATGTAATTTGGTCATGTTGTCAGATGGGACCATTCCTGGGAGAAAGATATCATGCTTGGTCAAATAGAGGTGAATGAAAGGGAAAGACCCTTAACAAGATGGATTGATAGAGTGGCTGCAAGGATGGGCTCAAGTTTATCAAAGTTTGTGAGGATGGCCCAGGACCAGGACCCCATGTTGTACTACATGGGTTCTCTATGAGTTGAAGCTGACTGGATGGCGTGTAACAACCAACAACAAAAACAACTTGTAATTAATTAGACAGGATTAG
>NW_006922807.1:142646-143482 GCF_000298275.1 Orycteropus afer afer
TGCCCATTTCTTACTCTCTGTTTGTCTTTAGTCAGGCCTCTTTCCTTTCCATGGGTCCCTGTACTCTGCTTTCCCCAAATCAGAGCAAGCACTGAAAAAATTGAAATGTTCTCCCTTCACCCTTTGTCAGCATCTTCTAAGAATCACCTGACCACAGAGAAACTCTTGTTCTCTCAGTGTCTACTGATAATTCCCCATTGGTTGTCAAGTTTCTTTAAATGTCTGCTAATCTCAGCTTATTTCTCCTTACCCATTCCTATTTGATTTTGAGTTGCTTGCAAATTTATGAGATTAGAATATTGTTACAATTGTCTTTCTTTCAGAATAAAGTGTTTCCCTAAATAAGTACAAATTTAATTTTCCTTGTTCCTGATTTAGGAAATTTTCAAAATGGAAAACCTTTTGACCAAACTTTATTTCTAGTATTTTCTTTTTACCTTGTGCATATTTACCACTTTTTAGGGCATTCTTTCATTTCAAGACCTGTGCTTCCAGCTTTGCAAGATAGAGTTTATGGAAATATCCTGAATTTTTGTGGCTTTGTGACTCATTTACTTCTTTCAGAAAATGGCTGTATAGTTTCTTATCCCAAGGTCCTTTCTTCTTTGCTACATATACTAGTGTATAGCACAATGTCTGACCCAGGGTTTTATTCCTCAGTCCACACATTTTGTCTTATGTGATTTGTCTTGCCAAGAGAAACAAAATCTATGAATCTTATTTCTTAGACAGCGTATATATTTCAAACAAGGTTGCCAGTTATCCTTCATCATAATGGTTTCATGTTGATACATGTAGTATGTATCAGCATTCATGTTATTTATTGTCAAATAATA
>NW_006922807.1:144053-145413 GCF_000298275.1 Orycteropus afer afer
GAAAGAGTAGAGAAAAAGGTGGAACAAAATTCAAAATCATAAAAACAAAACAAAAAAACCAGGTTTACTGGTCTAATAGAAGCTGGTGAGACCCCTGAGACTGTGGTCCCTAGGTACCCTTCAAGTCAGGAATTGAACTCACTTTTGTGGCTTCCAGCCAAACAATAGACAGGCATATAGGATGAGCATTTACATCAGGTAGATACACTCCTTAGAATGGCCAATCATGGGAGAACAGAAGGGCAGTATTTGCATAGGGAGATAGCTCAGGAGCTAGGAATGCATAGGAAAGAAAAAGACTCAAGGAAGAGTTAAGTACAGGGAGGAAGAAGAAAGAGTGCTGTTACATTGTGGGGAATTGCAATCACAGTCATGAAACAAAATATATATGAAGTACTGTATGGGAAAATAATTTGCTCTGTAAATTTTCACCTAAATCACAGTAAAAAATTTAAAAAATAACTAAAGATTATCTCAAGATAAAAATTCCAGGTCTTATCCAGCCTCAGTGCCTCTAGGAATTCTGGACATCTTTGAGATTTTGCAATTTTGTTTCTCATTTTCCTCCTCTCTCTCTCTCTCTCTTTTTTTTTTTTTTTTAACAGGATCTGATTCTGGAATGACCTAGAAATCCCACTCTTGGGTATATACCCAAATGTCTTAGGAGTTGAAGTGTGAACAGACATAAGTATACCACTGTTCATTGCAGCACTACTGACAATAGCCAAAACGTGGAAATAACCTAAATGTCCATCAACAGACAATAAGCAAAATATGGCACATACATACAATGGAATACTACTAAGCCAGAAAGAGAAATAAAATACTGATACATTATAAAACATGGATGAATCTTGAAGACATTATGTTGAATGAAATATTTCAATCACAAAAGGACAAACATTGTAGTTCTCATTCTAGTAAAATTACAAGGAGAGTCAAATATACAGCAACCAAGGTTTATTTTTGGTTATTGAAAGTGGAAGGGAGAGATAAGGGGAACTACTCTCTGGGAAGCAGTGAGTTTTTGCTTATGAGAAATTCAGCATTAATTAAAGGTAATCTTTGTAAAACTGATTAATGTAGTTGAATTGCCAAATATTTATTGTGTCATATGTGTATATATATATATATATATATTTACAAAAAAATGAGGGATTGGTCAACAGTTGGGGTTGCGTTTGTACTACCAAACACATCATAGGACTTGTCTTTTGATTTGGAGCTTTATGCCACATTTTGAGGGACACCTGGATATTAATAGTAATGTAATTTTTTCATGTACTTTTTTTCTACCTCCTAGTTTGTTGTGTGGGAGCTCTGGTAGCATAGTGGCTAAGACACTTGCCTGCTAACCAGA
>NW_006922807.1:146100-150784 GCF_000298275.1 Orycteropus afer afer
TGACTCATTTCATTACCTAGAACTTCCAGTAAAATGTTGAATGAGAGTAGTGACAGGGAATAATACTTCCTTTTTTCCTGAACTTAGAGGGAAAACATACAATCTTTCACCATTAAGTATGAAATTATTGTATTTATTGGGTACAATCAAGTCACTTTCAACTCATGGTAACCTTATGTGACAGAGTAGGAGTGCCTCAAGGGGTTTCTTAGAATGTAATATTTATGGAAGCAGATTGCCATGTCTTCCTCTCATAAAACCACTGGATGGGTTCATCTGCCAACCTCTTGGTCAGCAGTGACATTCATAACCAAGTATGATGTTAGTAGTAATATTTTTGTACAAATTATTTACTGAGCTGAAAAAAGTTTCAGTGTATTCCTAGATTGCTGAGAGTTGTTAATATGAATGGATGTAACAGTTATTATATTTTATCGGAGTATACTTTAAGGTTGTAACTTAATTTCAGTGAAATCTATAGTTTTTTCCAGTGTAGCTCTATCTCCCCCTCTTTTTGTCTATCATTGATATACATGTGTATGTACTCAACAACACAATTTTATAATTATTATTTTATAGCATTTTATAGACTTTAAGAAAGCAGAGAGAAGATAAAAGCATATTTATAGAAATTCTTATATTAACTAATTTTTATTAACTTTAATTACCTTAACTTCTCCCAGTAGATTCAATTAAAAAGGGGTGTTATTTTCACTTTGAATTACATTTTTGTTCTAACATCTTACTTTATCTTGTTATTGTCAAATAGTAATTCCTCCTTTGGTTCCCCAGACAGTATCACTACGGAAGTAGATCGTCCAATCTTCCTTCTGAGGAGTGGTTGGTGGGTGTGAACTGCCAGCCTTCTGGTTAGCAGTCAAATGCCTTAGCCAATGTGCTACCAGAGCTCCTTGAAGGACATCTTTGTTCTAAAATCTCCCTTCATCCTGTTTTAGTAAAATATATTTCATTTCTATATGTTGTAAGCTCAACAATAGCAGTATATCTCTATCTCTTTCTCCAATTTTATATTTCACCAGTAATAATGTGACTGCTGATGACATAAAAATAAGATCTTATTTGCCTGTGGAGATAATTTTTGTCCATAGTTTTAATAATAATAAATTAAAAATTTCCTATATCAGCAAATGTGGGTGAAAATGGAATGTTATATGTAATAGTACAAATTTGTTATCAGTATTTGGAAGACTGATAGGTGGTATTCACCAAAAATTCAAAGCTGTTTGATCAATTAACTACTCTCAAAGAATTTTTTATAAGAAACAGATGTGTGTATGTAAAAAAAATGTAATACTATTATTCCATTCACAATTTGTTTATAAGATGAAAAAATCAGAATAGTTTCTAAAATGTTGCTTATTCAAGTTCTGAAGTGCATACAAACATTTAAAAGCAAGGATTAAACATATTTTAAACTGTATTGGTAAATGTTTCCTAAAAATGATTAAGTGAACAATAAGTATGTAGAACAAAGCTCGGAAAGATCTCCTATATTCTGAAATGGATTTTTTTTTTTTTTTTGTAGTTCTATGTCACAAATTTACATAAAAATGAAAGAAAAGAAATACAATAAAAGATTTTAAAATTTTGCCCTGGGAAAGGAAATAGAGTGGAGGATTAGAGAGTGTATTTTTGGTAGCTTAAATATTTTGTATGACATAATGACTTATATTATGCTTATGATAAATAAAACAAAGGTAATATCAAAACAGATAACAAAAGAAATTTAAATAGCTGATTACTTGTGTCCAAATGAGTTTGTGAAGTTATTATTTTTTCACTAAATGTAAAGGTCCACAGAGTCTATTGAGGAAATGAACACAACATCAAATTATTCTACTGTTGATGATAATAGGTCTCATAAGAGGAAACCCTACTGGGTAAACAAACAATCCAAAATAGACCTAAATCTTTGTATGCAAACCTTCCATGTGCAAAAAAAGAAGTATATTCAAGAAATAATTTTCCCCTCAGGAATCTTGGCCAATAAACTTAATCAGTTCCCACTCTCATTAGTCCATTTTAAATTCTTACAAAAATGCACAGGAAATATAAGTATGCTTTTAACATGTGCCTCCCAGTGGAGAGAAGACTACAACTCAGTGAATACATAGGCAACCAGAGCAACAGCAATATTTAAACAGAAATTTGTTTCCTATCGAACAAAAGATTTGCCTTATCAAGGCTTTCTTACTGCATGAGAAATTATTCTCTGTCAACTTCATTCTCAACTTTAATTTCTCCAGCATTTTAAGGAATGGACACCTGAAATTAGGGAAGGTATATTTCTATTAGGTAAGAGGATTTTTCCCAAGCCTATGTGCATCTCATAAATTTCCCTGTCCAATAGACCTGTTCATTTTAGCTCTGTATATATTTAATTAACTACATTTCTTTTACCTGATTATGTTTGCTATTCTTTGGATAATTAACCTGTTAATTATTGTATTTTAATTGTGGTTATTAGACTCAGGGCAGCCACATGACCTTTCTAAACCATTAATACAGTCAGAGAAGAATGGGGCAGATAAGTATAGGACTCAATTCAGTCTTCAAAGATGGCTCATATATGATCTCCTTGATTTGAAGAATTTGTAAAAAAATGTCAATGATCCAGTATTGATTTTAATTTGTGCAAGATGCATTTCTCTGGTAGCATAGTGCCTAAGGCACTTGATTGCTAACCAGAAGGCTGGTGATACAAACCCACCAGCCACTCCTCAGAAGGAAGACTGGACAATCTATTTATGTAGTGATACTGCCTCAGAAATCCAAGGAGGGGATAGTATGAGTTGGGTCCTACTTGACGACACATAACAACAACAACAACATAAGCAACCAAATGGTTTATTTTTCTATCCTGCTCTTAAAGATTATCTTAATATATTTTACTGTATGTGAGTTGAAAATTATAATTTGTAGGATGTAACTTTCCCTGAGACTACTGTGAGGACCTTAAAAATGTTCCTCAGAATACAATAGAATAAAAGAACCAACAAAAGAGGCAGTTTCAAAAGATGTGAGTGAATGCAGTAAATGCCATTTTTCGTAAGTCATTGCAGACAAGAATCAACATGCCTCAGAAAATAACCAATATTACTATGATAATGGAATTCTTGCTCATGGGATTCCCTGATGACTGGATGTTACAGAGACTGTATGTAGTCCTCTTCTTCTTCATTTACCTGACAGCACTGATGGGGAACTTCCTCATTGTCACCCTCACCACTACTGACAGGCACCTCCAAGCCCCCATGTACTTCTTCCTGAGGAATTTGTCCTTAATTGACATATGCTATATTTCTGTCACTGTCCCCAAGTCAATCTTGAACTGTCTAACCCACAGCTATTCCATCTCTTTCCTAGGATGTGTCGCACAGGTTTTTCTTGTTATGTTTTTAGCTGGCACAGAGTATGCCCTCCTTATAGTCATGTCCTATGACCGCTTTGCTGCCATCTGCCAACCTCTGCACTACGAGACCATTATGAACAGAGGTGCCTGTGTGCAGATGGCAAGTGCATCATGGCTCAGTGGATGTATCTATGGATGCATTCATGTAGCAGGTACATTCTCTGTCAATTTCTGTGGGCCTAACTTAGTTCATCAGTTCTTCTGTGATATTCCATCATTACTGACACTTACTTGTTCTGGGAAGCATATTTTAGAACACACAATTATCATTGCTAGCTGCTGTTTTTCTTTTGCATGTTTTATTTTAATAATTGTTTCCTATGTTAACATTTTCTCTGCTGTCTTAAAGATTTCAACTAATCAAGGCAGGCTCAAAACTTTCTCTACTAGCATGCCACACCTCACTGTGGTGACCTTGTTTCTCTCTTCTGGAATTATTGCATACATAGTTTCAGCCTTAAGATCCCCGTCATCAATGAACCTCTTTATATCTGTTTTATATTCCTTGGTACCTCCTACTCTAAATCCTGTCATTTACAGTCTGAGAAACAGGGACATGAAGGTGGCCCTTGGCAAAATGTTTGGTGGAAAATGGGCTCTAAGATTTAAATGTCTTAAATATTAATAAATTTTATAATTAGTAACATATATCAGGGAGCTCTGGCGGCATAGTGCCTAACTAAGGCATTTGACTGCTAACCAGAAGGTTGGCAGTTCAAACGCCCCAACCACTCCTTGGAAGGAAGACTTGGCAATCTACTTCCATAAAGATACCACCTCAGAAACCCAAGGAGGGGTCGTTATGAGTTGCAATTGACTCAACAGCAGTAAGGTTTTTTTTTTTTTTTGGTTTAATATATATCAGAATATTTTGTTTACAGAAATCTATTTAAGCAGAGTTGGTGGTATAATTATTAAGCTCTAAACTGCTAACCACAAGGTAGGCAGTGTGGACCCACCAACCACTCTATAGGAGAAAAGACCTCACAATTGATTCCATTAAACATTAAAGCCTAGAAAATCATATGTGGCAGTTCTACTCTGATGTACAAAGACACTATTCAGAATTGAATCAACAGCACCCAGCAACAAAAATATTTAAAAATAGTTATATAATAACTATTTTCCTAATTAATAGAATGTCACATTTTGAAGTATTAAATGTGTTTGAATGTTTGAGAAGTGTCTTGGTAATTTCCAATCCACTGGAATCTTTTAAGTATTATGTTGTCATCAACATGACCTAGGTTT
>NW_006922807.1:171841-178034 GCF_000298275.1 Orycteropus afer afer
ACCTGAGCCCATCTTTGCAGTCAGTCTGTCAATCTATCTCATTGAGGGCCTTCCTCATTTTCATTGACCCGCCACTTTGTCAAGCATGATATTCTTCTCTAGAGAATTGTTCTTTCTGACATGACAAAAGTGGGTGAGACAAAGTCTGGACATTCTCACTTCCAAGGAGCATTCTGGTTGTACTTCTTCCAGAACAGATTTGTTAGTCCTTTTAGCAGTCCATGGTACTTTCAGTATTCTTTGCCAACACCACACCTCAAAAGCATCAATGATTTTTTTAGTTTTCCTTATTCCTTGTCCAGCTTTCACATGAAAATGAGGTGATTGAAAGTTACATGAACTGGTTTAGGCACACCTTGGTCTTCAATGAGACATCTTTGCTCTTCAGCACTTGAAAGAGGTCTTTTGCAGCAGATATGTCCAATGCAATATGTAGCTTGATGTCTTGACTGCTACTTCCATTGGTGTTGATTGTAGAACCAAGTAATATGAAGTCTTTGACAACTTCAGTCTTTTCTCCATCTATCGTGATGCTGCTTACTGGTCCAGTTGTGAGGATTTTTGTTTTCTTTATATTGAGATGTAATCCATACTGCAGACTGTAGTCTACAATTTTCATCAGTAAGTGCTTCAAGTCATCCTCACTTTCAGCAAGCAAATTTGTGTCATCTGTGTATCACAGGTTGTTAATGAGTCTTCCTCCAATCCTGATGCTGCATTCTTCTTTATATAGTTTCTGGAATTATTTGTTCAGCATACAGATTGAGTATATGTGAAAAGATACAACCCTGGTGCACTTTCTTCCTGATTTTAAACCATGCAGTATCCCCTTGTTCTCTTTGAACGACAGCCCCTTGGTCTATGTACAGATTCCTTACAAACATATTTAAGTGTTCTGGAATTCCCATTCTTCTCAATGTTACCCACAATTTGTTATGATCCACACAATCAAATGCTTTTTCATAGTCAATAAAACACAACTGAATATCTTTCTGGTATTCTTTGCTTTGAGCCAAGATCCATCTGACATCAGCAAAGATCCTCATTTCATTTCCTCTTCTGAGTAGAGTTTGCATTTCTGGAAGTTCTCTATCCATATACTGCTGCGATCATTTTGAACTATCTTCAGTAAAATTTAACTTGCGTGTGATATTAATAATATTGTTAAATGATTTCCACATTCTGTGGGATCACCTTTCTTTGGAATGGGTACAAATATGGAGCTCTTCCAGTCAGTTGGCCAGATAGCTATTTTTCAAATCTCTTAGCCTAGCCGAGTGAGTGCCTCTAGCGTGGTATCCATTTGTTGAAACATCTCAATGGGTATTCTGTCGGTTCCTGGAGCCTTGTTTTTCACCACATTCTTCATTACAGTTTTGGCTTCCTCCCTCAACACCATTGGTTCTTGATCACATGCCACCTCCTGAAATGTATGAACATTGACCAATTCTTTTTGTTACAGTGACTTTGTGTATTCCTTCTATCTTCTTTTGATGTTTCCTGTATCATTCAATATTTTACCCATAGACTCTTTCAATATTGCAACTTGAGGATTTTTTTTTTTTTTTAGCTCTTGCAGCTTGAGAAATGCTGAGCATATTCTTCCCTTTGAGTTTTCTAATACTAGGTCTTGCATACTTCATTATAATAATTGACTCTGTCTTCTTGAGCTGCTCTTTGAAATCTTCTGTTAAGTACTTTTAGCTTGTGATTTCTTCCATTTACTTTACTTTCCATTTAAGGAAAGTTTCAGAGTCTCTTCTGACATCCATTTTGGTCTCTTCTTTCTTTCCTGTCTTTTTAATGACATTTTGTTTTCTTCATAGTTGAAGTTTTTGATGTCACCTCACAATTCCTTTGGTTTTTGGTCACTGATGTTCAGTGCATCAAATCTATTATTTAGATGGTCTCTAAATTCAGGACGGATATATTCAAGGTCATATTTTCGCTCTCATGGACTTGTTTTAACTATCTTCAGCTTCCACTCATATAAGCAGTTGATGGTCTCTTCCATAATCACCTCCTGGCCTTGTTTTGGATGAAGATATAGAGCTTCTCTATCACCTCTTGCCACAGAAGTGATCAATCTGATTCCTGTGTACTCCATCTGAAGAAGTCCATGTAGTTGACATTTGCATTATTTGAAAAAATGTACTTGCAATGAAGAAGTCATTGGTCTTGCAATATTCTGTCACGTGATCTCCAGCATTATTTCTACACCAAGGCCTTATTTTCCACCTACTGGTGGTTTTTCTTTGGTTCCAACTTTTGCATTCCAATCACCAATGATAATCAACACATCTTGACTGCACATTCAGTGAATTTCAGACTTCAGAAGTTGGTAAAAGTCTACATTTTCCTCATCTTTTGTTTTGGTGGTCAGTGCATAAATTTGAATAACAATAATATTGACTGGTCTTCTTTGTTGGTGAATGGATATTATCCTATCACTGACAGCATTGTGCTTCAGGACAGATGTTGATGCATTCTTTATGATGATGAATGCCATGCCACTCTTCTTCAATTTGTCATTCCTGGCATAGTAGATCTTATGATTGTCCAATTCAAAATGTCCAAAACCAGTCCATTTCAACTCACTAATGACTAGGATACCAACCTCTTTGTGTTTCATATAATTTTTGAAAACTTCTAATTTTCCTAGATTCATACTTCATACATTCCATGTTCTAATTATTAAGGGAAGTTTTCAGCTGTTACTTTTCAGTCTGAGTCATTCCATATCAGCAAATGGAGGTCCTGAGAGCTTTACTCTATCCACATCATTAAAGTTTGCTATACTCTAATGAAGTGGCTCTTCCCCAGTCATATTTTGAGTGCCTTCCTACCTGAGGGGCTCATCTTCTGACACTATATCAGAAAATGTTTTAGGGCTATTCATAAAGTTTTCCAGTAATATATCAGACAAAGTTTCACTGCTATTCATAAGATTTTAACTGGCCAATTCTTTGAGAAATGGATGGCTTCTTCCCTCTTCCAAGTCTGTCTTAGCTTGGCTGCTCTGCTGAAATCTTTCCACCATGGGTAGCCTTGCTGGCATTTGAAATACCAGTGAAAGGGACTCCAGCCTCACTGCAACACACAAACCACCACAGTCCAACAAACTGACAGACAAATTTATCTTCTTTAGTTTTTCCAAACTGTTCCTTCACTTCCTGGTCTTCCTCAGTCAATCTGAACCTACTGAGTATCACCTCTCTCTCTTTCTGGTTCATGCCTCCGACCACCAATAGAACAAGCAAATTTGTGCTGAAAGTAGTACAGCCAGAATGCTGATTGGAAGTGAGAATGTCCAGACTTCATTTCACCTACTTACATCATAGTGTTGGAAGGGACCAGACCATGGAGAAGTGTATCCTGCTTGGTAAACAGAATGAAACACTGTGCAGTCCTGTACCATCCTTACAATACCTGCTAAGCTTGAGCCCATCCTTACAGGCACTGTGCCAATCCATCCTGTTTAGGGTCTTTCCCTTTTTCACTGACCCTGTTTCACCAAGCATGATATCCTGATCCAGGGAATGGTCCCTTCTGACAACATGGTCAAAGTAGGTGAAGTGAATTTGTCCATTCTCACCTCTAAAAATAATTTTGCTGAACTTCCAGGACAGATTTGTTCATTCTTCTAGAAGTCCATGGTGTTTTCAATATTTTTCACCAACACCAAAACTCAAAGACACCAAATCTTCTGTCTCCTGTAGTCATTAGCCAGCTTTCACATGCAAAATGAGGT
The DNA here is from genome assembly GCF_000298275.1 of Orycteropus afer afer. Classification (NCBI taxonomy): domain Eukaryota; kingdom Metazoa; phylum Chordata; class Mammalia; order Tubulidentata; family Orycteropodidae; genus Orycteropus; species Orycteropus afer. The sequence goes on from NW_006922807.1 coordinate 175,593, forward strand.
GGTTGGAAAATGGCACAACTTGGGTTAGGCATCCTTTAGTATTCAAAGTGGCATCTTTGATTCTTCACACTTTAAAGAAGTCTTTAGGAGCAGATATGTCCAGTGCAATGTGACATCAGACTTCTTGACTGCAACTTCCATAGGTGTTTATTGTAAACCTAGAAAAATGAGATCCCTGACAATTTCATTTTCTTTTTTCTCCATTTATTGTGATATTGCTAATGGTCTAAATGTGAGGATTTTTGTTTTCTTTATGTTGAGGCATAATCCACACTGATGACTGTAGTCTTTCTTGTCAGATGTAATTGCTTCAAGTTATATTCACTCTCAGCAAGCAAGTTTGTGTCATCTGCACATTGTAGATTTTTAAATATTTTTCCTGCATTCCTGTGGCACATTATTTTCATATATTTAAACTTTTCAGATAATTTGCTCAGCATACAGATTGAATAAGTATGGTTAAAGAAAACAACCCTGAAAAACACTTTTCTTGATTTTAAGCCATGCCGTATCCCCTTGTCCTGTTTGAATGACATCCTCTTGCCTTATGCACAGGTTCTTCACAAGCACAATTAAATGTTCTGGAAGTCCCACTCTTCACAAAGTTATCTATATTTTTTATGATCCATACAGCCTTTGCATAGCTAATAAAACAGAGGCAAACATCCTTTTATTATTTATTTTCAGCTAAAATCCACTGGACATCAGCAATGATATCCCTTAGTCCATATCCTCTTCTGAATTCAGCTTGAATTTCTCATAGTTCTCTATCAATATAGTGCTGCAACATTTTTTTTTTTTAATTATCATTAGCAAAATTTCACTTGTATGTCATATTAATGACATTGTTTGATAAACTTCACATTCTGTTGGATCACCTTTCCTTGGGATGGGCTCATATATCTGTCTGTTCCAGTCAGTTGGCCAGGAAGCTCTCTTCCAAATTTTTTGCTGTAAATGGGGAAGTGTCTCCAGAGCTTCATCTGTTTGTTGAAATATCTCAATGGATATTCCTCAATTTCTGGAACCTTGTTTTTCACTAATTCCTTCAGTGAAGCTTTGAATTCTTCCTTCAATACCATAGTTCTTGAATGTGTGATACTTCCTGAAATAGTTGAACATTGACCATTTTTTTTTTTTTTGGACGGTAGAGTGTGTCTGTGTATTCCTTCCATCTTCTTTAGATTCTTTCTGCATCATTCAATACTTTGCCATGGAATCCTTCAATATTGCAACTTGAGGCTTGAATTTTTTATTTAGTTCATTCAACTTGAGAAATACCACGCTTATTCTCCATTTTTGGTTTTCTAACTCCAAGACATTGCACATTTCATTACTATACTTTACTTTGCCTCTTTGACCTTCCCATTGAAATCTTCTGTTTAGCTCTTTTATTTTTTATCATTTATTCCATTCCTTTTAGCTACTCTCCATTCAAGAGCAAGTTTCAGAGTCTCTTTTGACATCCCTTTTTTTTTTTTTCTTCATTTTCCATCTTCTCAGTAATGCTTTGCTTTCATCATGTTCATATTCTTGATGTCATCCTGCAACAGATTTGGTCTTCAATCATTGATTTTCAATGTGTCAAATCTGTTCTTCAGATGGTTTCTTGATCCTGGTGGGATATAATCAAAGTCATATCTTTGCTCTAATGGACTTATTTTAATTTTTTTCAGCATGAACTTGAACTTGCAAATGAGCAATAGATGATCTATTCCACATTCAACTATTTGTCTTGTTTTGACTGATGATATTGAGCTTCTCCATTACCTCTTACCACAGATGTAGCCAGCCTGATTCCTGTGTGTTCTATATGTTGAGGTCCTTGTGGATAGCTGCTTTTTATATTGTTGAAAAAAGGTATCTGCACTGAAAAATTCCCTTGTCTTGCAAAATTCTATCATGCTATCTCTAGCATCATTTCTTTCACCAAGGCCACATTTTCCAACTATTAATGATTCTTTATTTCCAATTTCTACATATTAACCACCAGTAGTAATCAATACAACTTGATTGCATGCTTGATTAATGTCAGACTACAGACATTAGTAAAAATCTTCAATTTCTTCACTTTTGGCTTTAGTAGTTGGTGCATAAATTTGAATAATGCTAATATTAACTGGTCTTCCTTTTAGGCATATGGATGTTATGTTTTCCTATCTGTCACTGACAGCATTATACTTCATGATAAATCTTGAAAAGTTAATTAATTAATTAATATGATGAAAGCTATTTGTCAATGCAGTTTGTCATTCCCAGTATAGTATAGCATATGATTGTCATAGTCCATACCAAATCATTTCATCTCACTGAAATTTGAATAACAGTTATATTAATGGGCCTTCCTTGTAGGCATATGGATATTATCCTATCACAGACAGCATTGTACTTCAGGACAGGTCTTGAAACATCCTTTGTGATGATGAATGCCATGCCATTCCT
>NW_006922807.1:179281-181054 GCF_000298275.1 Orycteropus afer afer
TTTTTGATGATGGATACAATGCCATTCCTCTTCCCATCATCATTTCTTGTATAGTAGACCAAATCAAACATTAGACACCTACATGTCTGAACAATGCCTACACATTGTAGGGTTTCCACTACCCACACTTTAGTGAATTATTGAGTTAGGTAATTCACTAAAATGATTGTTCTTCTAGCAATCAGTCACATATTCAATATAGCCATCAAGATGGCATGTTTTTGGAGTTTATTGCCTGAGATTTTGCTGAAGATTTTTCTATCTATATTCATGAGGGGTATTGGTCTGTAGTTGCCCTTTTTACTGGTGTTGCTGCCTGGTTTTGGTAGTAGGGTTACTCTTACTTCATAAAGTGAATTTGGGAGGATTCCATCTTTTTCTATGTTCTGGAATAGGTTGAGAAGTTTTGGTGTCAGCTATTCTCTGAATGTTTGTTAGAATTCACCAGTGAAACCATCTGGGCCAGGACTTTTTTTCCTTTGTAGTTTTATTTATGACCTGTTCAGTTTCATCTTTCACTGTGGGTTTGTGCAAGTTGTCTACATTAGTCTGTGTTAGTTTAGGTAAGTAATGTGTTTCTAGAAATCTGTCCATTTCTTCTAAGTTTTCAAATTTGCTAGAGTGAAGTTCTTCATAGTATCTTGATTTTATACTTTATTTCAGGTGTTTCTGTTGTCATTTAACCCATTTCATTTCTTATTTCTGTTATTTACATCTCTTACTTTTCCTTTGTTAAGCTTGCCAGTGCTTTGACAATTTTATTCATTTTTTCAAAGAACAAACTTCTAGTTGTATTGATTTTTTCTACTGTGTTTCTATTTTCTTTTTTATTTATTTCTTCTTGAATCTTTATTACTTCTGGTGACTGTTAGATTTTCTTTTCTGCTCTTTTTGCAATTATTGGAGATGTTGGGGGTAAGGTGTTGATTTTATCTCTTTCTTATTTTTTAATGTGAATTCATTGCTACAAATTGTCCTCTGATCATTCTTTGGCTTTGTCCCAAAGATTTTGATATGTTATGTTTTCATTTTTTGGTGTAGTAAATTACTTGGTATAGCTTTCTAGCCATAATCTTTGTAACTCCCTCTTTGTCATGAGTAGCTGATTGTTAAAGTTATCCACATGGTTAATTTCTGTTGGAGCAGCTTGAAACAATATCCTGGGAAGTTAGTTCCCTCTCAGGTATACAGAATTCTGATGTTGGTATTGGTTGGTATTGGTCACTCTGCCAAGCTCAAAAGGAGCCCTCTTAGAGACAGGAGGAGAGAATGCCTCACTGACAGCTCAGAGACTGAGAAACACACTGTTGATAGAGATACACTTTCTGAGAGAGACATGAGAGACATACGCTGCTGAAATGTGAGAGACACACACTGCTGAGAGACACAAAAGACACACACTGCTGAGAAAGTGATATGCTGCTCAGAAAGATTGTACTGCTGAGTGAGACAGCCGGCTGCGAGAGACTGAGCATGTTCCTGAAGTTGAATTTAGCTTGTTGCTTCCCTAATAAACCCCATAATCTGTGAGTTCTGTGTGGCCACTGCACCAAATTTTTTAACCCAACAGAGAGGTAGTGGGTGCCACAACAGGAATTGTGCTGACAAAGTTAGAAGGAGGTTGGTTGGAGGCAGTATGTCTGGTCTCATCGACATAATCTTGAGCTGCTGCTAGTGATTCTGTCCTCCTCTTGTGGGGTTACAGGAGGTCAGAAATGTGGTCTCCTTTTCCCTTTAGAACATTTTCATTCAATTCAAAGAATTTTTTTTTTT
>NW_006922807.1:181664-182795 GCF_000298275.1 Orycteropus afer afer
TTTTTTTTTTTTTCCTGAAACTTAGATTTAGTCGTCAGAAGCAAACAAAATGGAAAGTTCACAATAGAGAAGAATCATGTATCTGTGTCTTTTACAAACTGAACATGGACAGAAAGCGATTGAGAGCTGCTCTTCAATTTTATCTCTTTCAAATAAAGATGTCCAACAGTGGCCCTGGCATTCTGGCTCAGGGAGGGAGGATAATCTATTGGCTCTGGTTGCACATCACTAACTCCTGGCTAGCATAAGAACCACCTCCTTGCTGGCACTGGTCATTAGCCTTCTCTCTGTGGCCTGAGATAATGTCATCAATTCACAGCATAGGACTGCCTTCCCCACTGATGTCTCATATGTTTGCCATTTCACAGCCAGCAGCTTCCAGGTGCTTAGTTATTTTATCTACACTAAAGAATTCACCTCACCATTCACGCCCCAAGTCTCACAGTTCTCCTGGATGTTGATGAGTTGAAGTAGGTAAGCAGACCAATAGTGCCTGTCCCAGAGATCTGGATAAGGGTACAAAAGATCACCTCTAAGGCATGGACTTGTCTTTTTCCATTAGTGCATGGACCACAGCCATCTCAGAGGTCTTACCTCCTAGCACCAGCTGAGGGTCAAGGAGGATGTTGCAACACACTTGCACAGCACCCTGGAGATTGCATTCTACTTTCAAAAGAATCTCTTCTCTGACTTCATAGAGAAAAATGTTGCAGGCCTTGGGGACATTGTACTTTGTGATGAATGTAAAGCAATCATCTCTAATTTTCTTGATTCCCAACAGATTTGCCCTTGTCCCAACATCTTCTCTCAGGTCCTCTGGTCAGCTTACTATTCGAGCCCCATAGGCTCTAGCAATGCAATTATCTTTTGTATATTCTGTCTTCTAGACTCCATCGATGAGTGTAATATTGATCTACATGAGGTAGTGTGCTGAAACAAATCTGAGATACCCTTTTCTATGATGACCACATCAGGCTTTAGTTGGATAATGTCCTCACAGAGCAGCTGGATATATTATTCTTCCATATGGAGGATTGAGATAATGTCTACTTCTTGTGTGATCTCAATGGCAGACTGACTTTTTCCTTTCTTGCATTACAGAGAAGAATACAGCAGAACAATGTGAGGTTT
>NW_006922807.1:183045-185960 GCF_000298275.1 Orycteropus afer afer
GAGTGTCCCCAGTGTAGAGTGTCATGTCCTAAAGTTTCTTGTAACCTCTTGTGCATTTATGTCTATCACCAGTGAAGAAATCCACCATAGCTTCATTATTTTAGTTATGCACGCATAATAGATCACATCATTTCTCATATGGTTAAACTAATATCCAGTCTTTTTCCCCTCCACAGACTATGGAGCTGATAAATCATGTCATTATAAAGCATGAACAACATCACAATAAAAGGAGAAAAGTTTGAAGTTGTCAGGGATTTCATTTTACTTGGATCCACAATCAATTCTCCTGGAACCAGAAATCTAGAAATCAAATGGCATAACACCCTAGGCAAATATGCTTCAAAAGACCTCTTTAAGTATTAAAGAGCAATGATTTCACTTATGAGACTGGGGTGTGCCTGCCCCAAGTTAAGGAATTTTCAGTAGCCTCATGTGCATGTGAGAGCTGGACAGTGAATAAAAAAGACTGCAACACACTTAATGCATTTGAGTGGTGGTGTTGATGAAGAACATTGATTATACCATGGACTACCAGAAGAATAAACAAATCTGTCTCGGAAGAAGTACAGCCATAATGCTCCTTAGAAGTGAAAATGGCCAGACTTCTTCTTTCTCACTATGGTGATGTTGTCAGAAGGGATCAGTCCCTTGGAAAGCATATCATATTTGGTAAAGCAGAGGGTCAGCAGAAAAAGGGGAAGACCTTCAAAGAGATAGATTAACACAGTGTCTGCAATCAAGGGCTCAAGCATAGCAGAGATTATGAGGAAGGCACAGGACAAGTCATTGTTTTGTTTTGTTGTATGTAGTGTAGGTATGAGTCAGAACTAACTCAACAACACCTAACAACAACACATATTTTTGTGCTGAAAAATAATGAATACAAAAATGTTTAAAATGCACTCTGACTTGTCTATCACTCACATATTTGTGATTTTATTAATTGGTAATGGAAGCATTGCTTTCCTATAGCCAAAACAGTTTGGATGTAGCTTCTAGTTTGATGTTTGCTGTGATTTCATGCATGTCATCTCAATGTGAGTTCATCAACAATGTAAATAAAAGGAAAGTAGGTAAGAGGCAGAGTTATGGAATTGTGGATGAACAATGTTTTTTTGGTGGAAATAATGAGATTATAAGAAAAGAAATCTAGATTTCATTGTTAATACAAATACTAAGATCTTTCTGATCTTGGACAAGAGATACTTAGTTATGTGTAAATTCATTACCTATGAATGTTTCATCTACATGAGTTAGTAACTATGTATTTTCTCTTTGAGTTAAGTAACTCTTTTTTTTTAATAATCTTAAATCATTTAAGTGTGGTTATTATTATTTTTTAATGTAAAGAATTCACTGTTCATTGACACAAAGCTTCAATAATTTTATATTCCTGAAATTCTTATTGTCTTGTACTTATCTCCTTCTTAGACCCTGGAAAAGATAATGATGTGAATTTCTCCTTATCAGTTGTCTGCTCTTTATTCCAGAGACTTCAAAGACATTATCTGCAGAGAGGCTCTAAGAGATGTTGAGCATCACATCTTTCCTGTCATAACAGAAATACTTACAATGATCCAAGATCAATCAACTACCAGAATCACTTTATACAATTTCATAAGTTAATTATTTAGAATATCAATGACTTCGACAATATTTAAAAGATATTGATAATAAAAAAAGAGGTAAGTTTATGTTATTTTAAGCAATATTAGAATCTTTATTTATAAAGGGACATTTACATTAAAACCACTCTAAAGAAAAAAAAAAAAAAAAAAAAAAAAACTGCCGTTGAGTCAGTTCCAACTCATATATGAGCGACCCCTCCTTGGGTTTCTGACACAGTATCTCTACAGAAGAAGATTGCCCAGTCTTCCTTCTGAGGAGTAGCTGGTGGGTTTGAATTGCCAGCCTCTGGTTAGCAGTCAACTGTTTTAGATACTATGCCACCTGAGCTCCTCTAAAGAATGTAACTATGCTACGTAATGATTTAATTATACCTTGGGTATTAGAATTGAATTGATTGTTTTTAAAAATAAATTTGCTTACCCTATATAAAATCAAGTTAATCAGAAATTTGGAGATGAGTGTAAAGTTTTTAGCAAGAGTATATACAATATACAAATTTCCTTTAGTTACGTTCCAAAGGTACAAGGATAAAATCATAATTCTTCATCTCAAGATTCAGTCTAATAGGAAAGAAATACGATATATGGATGATTTATTCATATGATCAAACATCTTAAGGACAGTAGAGGGAATTATTTGGAAGGATATAGATGGAATGAATGACTCCAATTGAGAAGCTGTGGCTCTAAATAAGGCATGGTGTAAGTCAGATACACTATGGATCTAGGTGTGTCAGATAAAATTCCAAATATTGAGCAATAGTTTGGAGGAAGAAATAATACTATGCTACAAAGTCACTCATATATGCATTATAAACTATTTAAAAATAAAAGTGAAACACAAAATAATTGAGCAAAAGTAACAACCTAATAATTTTAAACAGCATAATAAATTATACAAAATTCAATTTATAGTATTGCATGGAGTTTGGTTATCTAATATTTGAGGGGAAAAAAGGGTATCACACATGAGGAAAATATCAAAGAAAAAAAAACTTGATTCATAATAAAAAGATATATATATCAGAGATATATATATCAAATTAAGCTTGTAATATATTTTCAGATAACTTTATATGAGATACAGAACACTGAATAAAAATGTTACCACAAAATTTAGACTGAATATATCAAAAATGTTTCCTTCCAATGTTTTCATATTTTACATATATACTTGCTCTGTTTTTCTTAGACACACTTTTCCTCTTCAACTTATTGTTCCAGTAGTTTGCCTTTTTCTTTTTGGTCTTTTTCTCTGAACATGAATTGACATTGAATTTTACA
>NW_006922807.1:186171-187242 GCF_000298275.1 Orycteropus afer afer
AGTAGATTGCCCAAACTTCCTTCCAACTGAAGTTATGGTTAAACCCAATTTGGGTAGTTCTGTTTTGTTTTCTTTTGTTTGTGTATGTGTGTGTGTGTGTGTTCTATACTTACCTTTTTTTACTTTTTTAAATTTTATTGTGCTTTTGGTGCAAATTTACAGAGCAAAATTTGTTTTACCTTCAACAGTTGGTATACAATTGATTTCACACTACAATTACCATCCCCAACCATAAAAATACCTCTCCTCCCCTCTCAACCCTGTAACTACCCCCTCCCTGTGCCCTTCTGAACTGAGCACTCCTGTCTGCCCAGCTTTCCCTCTGTGTGAATGTTGCCTCTCTGGTGTCTTATGGCTGATTGCTCTAAAGGGTATATCCCCTTGAGTAGGTGGGTGGATTGCCTTAGGCTAGGTGTTCTTTATGTAGGTCTTTATACTGTTGAGCTGAGAGCCAATGCATGGAGGTGTGTCCAATTCTAGGCCCAAAGGGTAATCCAGGACCATAGTCTTGGGGGTTCTGCCAGACTCTAACTGACCAGTAATTCTGGCCATTTCTGTGTTCTTGAATTTTGTTCCACATTTTTCCTCCCACTCTATCCAGTTTTAATCCCTTTCCAAGTAAGTGATCAGCATAGGTAGCCAGGCACCATCTAGTTCTTCTGGTCTCAAGGTCCATTATATCCTCAGACTAATTCTTTCAAGATGTCTTTGATTTTCTTCACTGTTCTTTGCTTCAGATAAGAGGAGACAAATTGTTGCATCTTAGGTGGCTGTTCAGAAGCTTTTAAGGCTCCAGGCACTACTCATCAAAGTAGGTTGTGGAATAACGCTTTCATTATACTATAGTACATCTGAGCTTGGTGTTCCCCAAGACTATGGTCCCAAGTCAGCAGGCCCAGTGATTCTCTCAAGGTGTTTGGTTGTCTCTGAGAGGTTACTCCAACTCTGTCTTCTGTTGTTTCTGTAATGTATGTGGATAATTTTATAGCACAAGTGATTTTATGTAAGATTATCTGTAGCTAAATCTATCCTTGGTCTAGGGTATATTTCTGCTCACCAACCCCCACCTGA
>NW_006922807.1:192987-194156 GCF_000298275.1 Orycteropus afer afer
CTGCTCTTCTGGTATTCCAATGAAGCACATGTTTCTTTTCAGGTCATCCCATATAATTCTTAGGTTCTGTTCATTTCTCTTAAATTTTTGTTCTGATTTTTCTTCATACAGGTTGGTGTCAAGGGAATATGACATCAGGGTTGCAGGAATAGTCATGGAAAGTGGTATTAGAAAAAATATTTCTCACCTATATCACACAAATTAAGATTCAAAACATGTCCTTGCAAAAGAGGTTTGCTGAGAATAATCTTAAAAGTATAAAGGTCAAACTTTCAGGAGAAGAAATGATTTCAAAAAGTCACTTCTGATGAGTGTGTGATGAAGGATGCAGTAAAATTTACTATATAATCGCATACATTCTGGAGAAATTCCTAAACTGTTTGTTTAATTGTACTGCCTGACTGAGTAGGGGAGGAATTCAAACCACAACACAGTGGAAGTCTATCAAGACTTGGCATGTCTTGACCCAGTGCCAAGAGCACAGACACTTGACCCATTCCATTTGTCTTTTATTCTGCTTCAGACAAATCCTGTATCAGGGATAGCAATCTGAAATAGTCCTTATATGAAGAGGTACAATATCAATTGCCTTCATGAATTATGTTCTTTGAAACATAAAGGTAAATCCATAATCTTCACAAGGATGTTAGTCATAACATTTGTAACATCTTACTTACAATGGTTGTTAATTTCTTCTCTCAAGAAATTGAGAAAGCTTGACATTTTGGAAATAATTCAGTTGGAATTTCATCCTTTATTTCAGAAACCAGTAAACAATATATGTATTTTAGTAAACATCAAAAGGTATACTACTAAATTTCTAGTATATTAATGAAAACATATGATTTACTCCTTCATTCAATTGAGATGTATCTTCTTCATAAATGTATTTCCAATTTTCTAGTCTTTTTCAAGGAGTTCTGGTGACACAAACAGTTAAGTCTTCCACTGTTAACTGTTGGCACTTCCAACTCACACACCAGTGGAGTGAGAGAGAAACCTGACAATCTGCTTCTTAAAGATTTCAGAAGAAAAAAAACGAGCAGAAGACAGTTATCTCATACATGGGGTCACTATGAGTCAGGAGAGTTGACAACACCCAACAATGCAATATTCCTTCTCAGACTCCTCCTCATTGGAGATGGATTTTTGTCCATAAATGCTATTCA
>NW_006922807.1:195131-196529 GCF_000298275.1 Orycteropus afer afer
AAACCAAACCAAGGAGCTCTGGTAGCATAGTGCCTAAGGCACTTGACTGCTAACCAGATGGCTGGCGCTTCAAACCCACCAGCCACTTCTCGGAAGGAAGGTTGGGCAATCCTACTTCCGTAGTGATACCACCTCGGAAACCCAAGGAGGGGTCACTATGAGTCAGGGCTGACTCAACAGCATATAACAACAACAACAACAAACCAAACCAAACTCACTGCCATCGAGTCTAATCTGACTCATAATGACCTCCATTGGGTTTTCAAAAAAGTAAATCATTATAGCAGTAGATTACTATCATATCTTCTTCTGTGGAGCAGCTGGTAGGTTTAAACCACTGAGCTTTTGGTTAGCATGTGAATGCCTTATCCACTACGCCACCAGAGATCCTATGATGTAGCATCTGTTGTGCTACTCAGGGACTCTGTTTACCTAACATATGAAGAAGATAATAAAAGTCTAAAACGCATTAAAGAAAAGTGTTGCCATCTAGTAGATTCTGACTCATTGTAACCCCATGTTATTGAGTGAAACTGCCCTATAAGGGTCTTATGGCCATAATCTTTAAAGCAACAGATCACCAGGTCACTCTTTTGCTGGGTGGGTTCAAATCACCAACTTTAGTTAAGTAATTAAGTGCATAACTTTTGTGCCACCTAGGGACTTAAGACACATTTAGGATTTATCAATGGTGTGTTTACTTATAAAACATACACAATTTCATTCATACTGAAGAGAATGAAAATCTGAATGTTTTATAAACACACCAAAAATGTATTCTTATAAGAAGAAAGAACTATTATTGGAAAGTACTATGAATTGGCATGGACATGATGTGTGCCCCTCCTTCATCTCACAGGACGTGAAACAGAATCAGAGGCATGACTAACCACACGGTGGTGATGGAGTTCTTCCTCATGGAATTCTCTGACACAAGGGAGCTCCAGGTCCTGAATGCTTTCTTGTTTTTGCTGATTTACTTGGAAACCTTCATGGGGAATCTTCTCATTATCGTCCTTGTCACCCGGGACCAGTGTCTTCACACCCCCATGTACTTCTTCCTTAAGAACTTATCTTTCCTTGATGTTTGCCTCATTTCAGTAACTGTTCCAAACTTTATTCTGAACTCTTTCTGCCACAGGAGCATAATTTCTTTGCCAGGATGTGTTTCACAGGTCTTGTTAGTGATTCACTTTGCTGGATCTGAAATTTTCATCCTCGCCACCATGTCCTAAGACCGTTATGTGGCCATCTGTCATCGCCTGCACTATGACATCATAATGAGCAGGGGAGTCTGTGTCCAGATAGCAGCTGCCTCCTGGTTTACTGGGAGTTTCTTTGGGGCCATTTACTCAGCTGGAACTTTCTCTCTATCTTTCTGTGGCTCCACAAAACTCC
>NW_006922808.1:0-1088 GCF_000298275.1 Orycteropus afer afer
GTCAATCCACTGCCATTCAATTTGGTGTTCCTCTGTAATAATGAGTCATTTTTCTCTGGTTGCTGACAAGATTTTCCCTGTGTGTTCTCACAAGTTTAATTATGATATATCTTTATGGGGATTTTTAGTAATAATTGGGGTTTAATAATAGTAATTGAGGTTTATTAACTTCTTAAATCTACAATTGCAGTTTTCCCAATTTTCAACCATTATTTTCCAAGTACTTTTTCACCTCTTCTCCTTTCAAGGATCTTGATGATAAGAATATTAATTCTCACAGATTCCTGAGAACTTGTTCATTTTTAAAAGCTTATTTTCTTTCTGCTGTTCAGATTTAAATACTATAATAGTTACTTTCAACTTACCTGATATAATCATTTTTCATCTCCATTCTATGACAGAGCCTTTTTAATGATGCTTTTTTTTTTTCATAATTTGTTTCTTTTTCTTTCTTCTTTTTTAATTCTGAAATTCCCATTGACACCAAGGTTGAGGAGTAATTGGAGTGCTAATTATTCCTGACTAGCATAGTCTCCTCCAGAAGTGTTGAACTCAAGTGAAGGAGGAGCATCATCTTACCACTGAGTCTCTACCCACACAAGAGTGTGCATCTGTGTAAGTGGTAGAAGCAGAGTGGAACTAGCCCATCTTATGCAACCTTGTTAGGTCTAATTGAGTGGAAGGTCAGCAGGCTGGACTCCACTGGCACTATTGGGACAGGGAAATCATTAGTGTCAACATCTTCAAATGGACATTCAAAAGATCAGCTCTTTTTCTCTCATTGAAACCACTTGGTGAGGGAATTGGAGCACTGCCTGTTTTTACCAGGTAGGAGGTGGAACATCAATATCCTACTTGACCTGAAAACACCATAGTATATGGATATCAAGATGCCACTCCCTCTTTCCATGAAGGAGGTGACAGATGGAGGATAGGGATGGCATATCAGCTACCTTCTGTTCCCTAACATGACTATAAAAAAAAAGTGAAAAAGATATTGGCTAGCACAGGGTCAAATTTTGAAAAGATTATTGCTGTTGTTGTTGTTTTATTGGCTTAGTAGAAAAGGATCTTCATGGGGTTATTTT
>NW_006922808.1:2206-3095 GCF_000298275.1 Orycteropus afer afer
CTTGTATAATGACACATATAGGCAATGAAATAAAATGAGAATCCAGAAATAAACCCAGATATATGGCCAGTTGATTTTCAATAAGGTTTCTAAGATCATTTAATGGGGAAAGAATAGTCTCTTACTACAATAGTGCTGGGACAACAAATTAACCAATGTAAGACAGTGAGTCAATTTAAATCATATACAGAAAATAAAATATAATAAAACACTGACTTAAATACAATAGCTAAACCTACAAAGTTTTTAGAAGAACATTTAGGGGTATAACTTCATGAACTCTAATTTATCAATAGATTCTTAGATTTGACATCAAAAGCACAAGTAATTAAAAATAAAAATAAAAGATAAACAAGCAAAAAAGGAAAATAAAAGAAAGGAAGGAAAATTTAAATACACTGTAACTCGTCAAAATGTAAATATACTATAAAAACAAAACTCAGTGCCCTCGAGTTGAATCCATCTCATAGTGACCTCTCCTTGGGTTTCCAAGGCAGTATCACTATGGAAATAGATTGCCCAAACTTCCTTCTAAGAAACAGCTGGTGGGTTTGAACCACCAGCCTGCCGGTTAGCAGTCACATGCCTTAGGCACTACGCTACAAGATCTCCTTATACAAGTATACATATACGTATACATATACATATATATACACATATATGTATACATATATATATATATATATATATATATATGTATGTATATACACACACATACATATGTCTGCCTCAAAATACCTTATCAACAAAATTAAAAGCCACCTAAGAATGGGAGAAAAATATTTGTAATTAATAAATCTTAGAAAGGTTTAACATCAGATTAAATAATTATTTTAACAACATCAAAAAAAAAAAAAAACTATAAACCAATTAAAATATATAAGCAAAG
>NW_006922808.1:4688-10133 GCF_000298275.1 Orycteropus afer afer
TGGAAGCAAGAATGGCCAGACTTCATCTCACCTACTTTGGTCATGTTGTCAGAAGGGACCATTCCCTGGAGAAGGATGTTATGCTTGGTAAGGTGAAGGGTGGATGAAAGAAGGAAGGCCTTCAATGAGATGGATTGACACAATGGCTGCAACAATGGGCTCAAGTATAGCAAGGATTATGGAGCTGGTGCGGGATTGGGCGGTGTTTCATTCCGCTGTGCATGGGGTTGCTATGAGTCAGAAATGACTGGATGGCACCTAACAACAACAATAGACTTTCTTCAAGTCACTACTTAAGCACCCTGCAAAGACAGGATCAGTGCTCATGCTACTCTAAGCCTCAGCCCATCTGCTGGATGGATGTTTCAATAAAACTTATTTTTTCTCACAATTCACCCTGGTCTTGTTCTCCTGGGCATTCGAAACCTAACATAAATGTTCTGTATTTATAAAATTAAATTAATAATCGGTGAATTATCCCCATTTAAGAAGGAAATTATACAAGTTCTTTACAATCTCTTACAAACAACTGAAACAGATGGACCATTTGCCATCTCATTTTTCTGAAATCCTTGTTATTTTAATTCCAAAATTGTCACTGTTGTTGTTATTCTCACAATCCTTGCTATGCTTAAACTGATCATTGCAGCCACTATGTCAATCCATCTCTTTCAGGATCTTCTTCTTTGTTCACCCTCTACTTTATCATGCATGATACCCTTCTCCAGGGATATTTTTCCTTCTGACAATCTGATCAAAGCAAGTGAAATGAAATCTAGCCAGTATATCTTCCAAGGAGCATTCCAGCTGCATTTATTCAAGGACAAATTTGTTTGTTCTTCTGGAAATCTGTGGCATTTTAAGTATTCTTTGCCAACACTACAATTCAAACACATCAACATTTCTTTAGCCTTCCTAATTCAATGTCTAGCTTTCACATGCATATGCGGCTATTGGAAATACCATGGCTTGAGTCAGGCATTCTTTAGTCTTCAAAGTAACATAATGGTCCATAACACTTTAAAGAAATCTTTTGGAGCACATTTTCCCAGTGCAATACAATGTCTGCTTTCCTGACTGCTGCTTACATGGATGCTGATAGTGGATCCAAGTAAAATGAAACCCTTGACAACTTCAATCTTTTCTCCATTTATCATGATGTTGTTTATTGGTCCAGTTATAAGGAATTTTGTTTTCTTTATGTTGAGGTATAATCCATATTAAGTATTGTAATCTTTGATCTTCATCAGTAAGTGCTTCAAGGTATCATCACTTTCAGCAAGCAAAGTTGTGTCATTTGTATAATTGCAGGTTGTTAATGAGTCTTCTAATCACGATTCTGTGTTCTTCATGTAGTCCAGCTTCTCAGATTATTTATTCAGCATAGAGATTGAATATGTATGGTGAAAGTATACAAATGTGATATATACCCTTCCTTATTTTAACCATGGATTATCCACTTATTTTGTTTGAACAACAGCCTTTTGGTCTCTGTACAGGTTCTTCGTGAGCACAATTAAGTGTTCTCAATTTCCCATTCTTTGGATACTTATCCATAATTTGTTAGGATCCACACACTCAACTGCCTTTGCATAGTCAAATAAATAAATAAATAAACAACACACAGGTAGACATCTTTCTGGTATTCTTTGCTTTCAGCAAAGATTTGTCTGACATCAACAATGATATCCCTGGTTCCACATCCTCCTCTGAATCCAGCTTGCATTTCTGGAAGTCCCCTGGCAATATATTGATGCAAATGTTTTTAAAATACCTTTAGCAAGATTTTATTTGGATGTGATACTAATGATATTGTTTTATATTTACACATTCTTTTGTATCATCTTTCTTTGCAATGCATACAAATATGGATTCTTCCAGTCAGTTGGCCAGGAGGCTGTACTCCAAATTTCTTGGTGTGCATGACTAAGTGCTTCCAGCATGGCATGTATTTGTTGAAACATGTCAATGGGTATTCTATCAGTTAATGGAGACTTGTTTTTCACCAATTCCTTTAGTGCAGCTTTGACTTCTTCCTTCAATACAATTGGTTCTTGATCATGATCTACCTCTTGAAATAGATGGACATCAATCAATTATTTTTGGTACATTGACCCTATATATTCCTTCCATCTTCTTTTGATGTTTCCTGCATCATTCAATATTTTGCCCATAGAAACTTTCAATATTGCAACTCTAGACTCAAATTTTTCTTCATTTATTTCACCTTAAAAAATGCTGAATGTGTTCTTCCCTTTTGTCTTTGTAACTCCAAGTCTTTGCACATTTCATTATAATAATTGCCATTGTCTTCTTGAACTGCTCTTTGAAATCTTCTGTTCAGCTCTTTTATCTTATCATTTCTTCCATTTGCTTTAGCTACTCTCTGTTCAAGGACAAGTTTCAGAGTCTCTTCTTTGGTCTTTTATTCTCTTTTTAATAACCTTTTGCTTTCTTCATGGTTGATGCTCTTCATGTGTTCCCACAGTTCATCTGGTTTTTGGTCATTGATATTCAATGCATCAAATCTATCCTTCAGACGGGCTCTAAATTCAGGAGGAATATAATCAGGGTTATATTTTGTTTCTCATGACCTTGTTTTAATTGCTTGGGGCTTCAGCTTGAATTTGCATATGAACAGCTGATAGTCTGTTCCATAGTTAGCTCCTGATCTTGTTTTGACTGAAGATATTTTACATCTCCATCTCTTTTTTGCACAGATGTGATCAATTTTATTTTTGTGTGTTCTATCTGGAAAAGTCCATGTGTGTACCCATCATTTACATTGTTAAAGGGTATTGGCAATGACTAAGTCATTGGTTTTGCAAAATTCTATCATGTGATCTCCTACATCATTTCTCAAACAAAGGTCATATTTTCCAACTACTGGTGATTCTTCTTTGTTTCTAACTTTTGCATTCCAATGTTTCATCAATTTCAGACTGCGGAAAGTTGGTAAAAATCTTCAATTTGCTCGTCTTTGGCTTTTGTGGTTGGTGCATAAATTTGAATTATAGTAGTATTAACTGGTTTCCCTTGTACATTTGTGGATATTATCCTATGATTGACAGCATTATACTTCAAGATAGATTTTGAAACATTCTTTGTGATGATGAATGTCACACCATTCCTCTTCAATTCATCATTCCCAGTATAGTAGATCATATGGTTGTCTCATTCAAAATGGCCAAAACTGGTCCAGTTCAGCTCACTATAGCCTAGGTGGTCTATCTTTGTGCATTACATTTCATTTTTGACTGCTTGCAATTTTCCTAGTTTCATACTTTGTATATTACATGTTCCAATTATTCATGGATATTTGCAGCCATTTCTTTCCATTTTGAGTCATGTCACATCAGCAAAAGGAGGTATCAAAAGTTTTATTCCAACCATTTCATTAAGGTCAACTCTACTTTGAGGAGGTAGTTCTACCTCTGTTGTATTTTGAGTGCCTTCCAACCTGAGGGGCTCATCTTTTGGCTATATCAGACAATGTTTCAGGGCTGTTCATAAAGTTTTCCAGTGATATATGAAACAGGGTTTCACTATTATTCATAAGGTTTTCACTGGCCAATTGTTTGAGAAGTAGTTGGCCTTTTCCTTATTCCTAGTCTGTCTTAGTCTGGAGGCTCGTCTGATACTTGTCTACCATGGGTGACCCTGTTGGTATTTGAAATACCAATGACATAGCCTCCAGCCTCAAAGCAACATGCAAGCCACCATAGTACAAGAAACTGACAGATGAGTGGTGTATAATGTATAATGTAAATATATATAACATATATATTTCTTTACTCTTGCCTGAAGGGCCTAGATGCAATGGCAAGAAAGTAGAAATTAATACAACTAAAATCTAGATCTTTATTCCTAATAATTTTTTTCCAATAAAATGAATCAGAGGTCCCTGAAGAGATGATTGATTCTAGGATTGAAGCAAAAAATATTCAAGATGAAACTGGAGTCACTTGCAGCTCCAGAAATCAAGGAAGTGATCACTAAACACATTGATTAGTGTATGTCAAGACACCATCATGGACAACTGAAAGAGCTTCCAATGACCAAGAGTAGAAAAGTTTCGGCAACAACTACACAAAAAAACAATGTTGAATAGGATATAATAAGTATCCATGACTCTATATTATTATTAATAAATGATTGATGAAATCAATATATGGAAGATTAAAGACAAATAGCCAATGAATAAGAATTCCAAATAATTTATGTAGATACTCTGGCCTGTGATGTTAAGTATTATCACTCCATTCCTTAAATGTAGCTGAACATAGTGACTTCTTCCAAAGTGTATGGTCTTGAAAGGGGAGGAAAATAATAGCTCTACTTTACTGACAAACAATCTCTCAGTCAAGGGATAATGTTAACATTGGCAGTGTACATTATGTTCAGTTATCTACCCATGATATATGATACATGATGTGATATTATATGATGTGGTAAGATATGATGTGATATGATGCACTCTGGAGACTGGCATTTTATCTCTACAGTCTTCCTTACATAAGTATGCAGAATCATGTTATAGCAATGAGAAAAACATCAGACAAAACCAGATTGAGGGAAACTATACAAAGTACTTAGTACTTCTCAAAAATTTTAAATCTAAAAATGTGTCACAGTCTAGAATGGCCTAAGGACACATAATGACAAAATATATTATCCTGTATAAGATCGTGGAACATAAAAAATACATAGTTTAAAAACTAATGAAATCCAAATATACTCTTGACTATCATTAGTAATAATGTATCAATATTAAGTCATTAATTTTGATAAATACACCACACTTATGCAAGTTGTTAATAATAGGGAAATTGGGTGTGAGTATTTAGGGACTCTCCAATTTTTCTGATTTTTTTTTTCTGAAACAAAACTTGTTTTACAAATTCCCTTAAGATATTGTAATTAATTTTATCTTAAACACGACTGATTTGGAAAGTGGACAATTAAATAAAGGCATCATTTTGAGACTTTTGGATTATAAGCAATGAAAAAGCATATACATATCTGGTACTGAAGGATTCATACTCAGCTATAATTAAAAATATAGCAGGCCCATGAACTGGACTGTGATGATAGTTCACAGATATTTTTTTTCCTACTGTCAAAATTTTTTTTGGGGGGGTGACTACTCTCTTCTTTCCAAGAATGCCCCAGACATATTTTGGTACTTTTATTTATTACCCTAATACCCAATTAATGAGATTCTTCTAAGGAGAATTGGTGATGTGATGCGTTAGGCATTTGGATGCTAATCAGAAGCTTGGGAGTTCAAACCTACTAGCTGCTCCATAAGAGGAATATGAGGCAATCTACATCTGTAAAGATTTATAGCCTTGGAAACCCAATTGGGGGAGGAGGTCACTATGAGTCAGAATCAACTCAATAGCAGTAGCTTTCTTTCTTTCTTTCTTTCTTTTTTTTTTTTTT
>NW_006922808.1:10580-18316 GCF_000298275.1 Orycteropus afer afer
TGTCTTCTGAGAGTAGAGCCAACCTTAGTTATGTGGATAATATAAAGTTTTCAGAACCTCCATTTGCTAATGTATCATGACTCACAATGAGAAAAAAAAAAAAAAAAAAGCTGCAAACATCCATTAATAATTGGAACATGGGATTTATGAAGTATGAATTTAGGAAAATCAGAAGTTGTAAAAAATGAAATGGAACACATAAAGTTCGATATATTAGGCATTAGTGAGCTGAAATGGACTGGTTTTGGCCATTTTGAATCTGACAACCATAGATCTACTATGCCAGGAATGACAATTTGAAGGAGAATGGTGTGGCATTCATCATTACAAAGAATGTTTCAACATATATCCTGATAGGATAATACCCATCTGCCTACAAAGAAGGCCAGTTCATACTACTAATATTCCATTTTACACACCAACCTCTAAAGCCAAAGATGAGGAAATTGAAGATTTTACCATCTTCTGCAGTCAGAAACTGACCAAACATGCAATCAAGATATATTGATCATCACTGGTGATTGGAATGCAAAAGTTGGAAACAAAGAAGAATCAATGGTAGTTGGAAAATTTGTCCTTGTTGATAGAAATAGCACTGGAGATTGCATGATAGAATTTTGCAATACTAACAACTTAGTTATTGCAAACTGTGGCTATACACATGGACTTCACCACGTAGAGTACACAGGAATCAGATCAACTGCATCTGTGGCAAGAGGTGTTGGAAAAATCAATATTAAAGCCAAAACAAGGCAAGGTGCTGATTGTGGAAAAGACTATTGACTGCTTATATGTAAGTTCAAGTTGAAGTTGAAGTTGAAGACAATTTTAAAAAGTCCATGAGAGCCAAAATGTGACCTTGATTATATCCCTCCTGAATTTAGAGACAATTTGCAGAACAGATTTGATGTACTGAACACTAATGACCGAAAACCAGAGGAATTGTGGGATGACTTCAAGAGCATCATCTATGAAGAAAGTAAAAGGTCATTAAAAAGACAGGAGAGGAAGTTCATTTTATGAACCAAGCATAACCTTGATATAAAACCAGGCAAAGACATCACTAAAAAGGAAAACTACAGACCAATATCCCTCATGAATATAGATGCAAAAATCTTCAACAAAATCCTAGCCAATAGACTCCAACAACATATCCAAAAAATACTGCATTATGACCAAGTGGGGTTCATATCAGGTATGCAGAGATGGTTCAACATTAAGTCATTGTCATCCATCACATAAATAAAACAAACAAAACAAAAAAAGAACCACATGGTCATATCAATCCATGCAGAAATGACATTTGATAAAATCCAACTCACATTCCTGATCAAAACTCTCAGCAAAATAGGAATAGAAGAGACATTCCTCAACATAATAAAAGGCACATATGCAAAACCAGAAGACATTATTCTCAAAGGAGAGAGACTGAAACCATTTCCCTGGCAAATAAGAATCAGACAAAGATGCCCTCTACCACCACTTCTATTCAGCATTGTATTGGAAGTCCTAGTCAGGGCAACAAGGCAAGAAATGGAAATCAAAGAATTCAAATTGGTAAGGAAGAAGTAAAACTTTTCCTATTTGCTAATGATAAGACTGATACATAGAAAACCCAAGAGACTCTGTGAAAAACAAAACTACTGAAACTAATTGAGACATTTAGCATAGTGATAGGATACAAGATCAACATCCAAAATCATTTGGATTCCTCTATACCAGCAAAGAGATTGCTGAAAAGGAAATAAGGAAATCAATAACATTTATAATAGCTACTAAAAAATAAGTAAATAAAATACTTGGCAATATATCTTACCAGGGACACAAAAGACCTGTACAAGGAAAACTACAAAAGACTACCTCAAGAAACCATAAGAAATCTACATAAATGGAAAAACATACCATGCTGATTGATAGGAAGATTGAACATTGTGAAAATGCCAATTCTACACAAAGCAAAATCTATACATTCAATGCAATGCCAATCCAGATCCCATCAACATTCTTTAAGGATATGGAAAAATCAATCACTAACTGTATATGGAAAAGAAAAAGATCTTAGATAAACAAAGTACGATTGAAGAAGAAATACAAAGTAGGAGGTCTAACACCCTCGAAGCTCAAAACCTACTATATAGGTACAGTAGTCAAAGCTACTTGGTATTGGTTCAACGACAGACACTAGACCAAAGGAATAGAATTGAGAACTCAAAAATAGATTCATCCACCTATGGTCAGCTGTTCTTTGAAAAGGGGCTGAAATGCATTAAATGGAGAAGAGATTGTCTGTTTAACAAATGGTACTGGTAAAAATGGGTGTCTATCTGCAGAAAAATGAAACAAGATCCATACCTCACACCATACACAGAAATTAACTAGAGGTGGATCAAAAACTTACATATGAAACCTAAAACAAAGTTCCTCAAGGAAAAAATATGGGCAAATTTATGGGCCCTAATATATGGCATAGGATCTCTGGTAGCATAGTGCCTAAGGCACTTGACTGCTTACCAGAAGGTTGGTGGCTCAAACCCACCAGCCACTCCTAAGAAGGAAGATGGGGCAATCTACTTCCGTAGTGATACTGCCTCGGAAACCCAAGGAGGGGTCGCTATGAGTCGGGTCCAACTCGACAGCACATAACAACAATAACAACAACAATATATGGCATAAATACACCATTAAGTATAACCCAAAATGCACAAATAGCAAAAGATAAACAAGATGAATGAGATCCTCTAAAAAATCAATTTTTAATTACCTCCAAAGAATTCTCCAAAATAGTCAAAAAGGAACCTACCAATTGGGAAAAAATATTTAGCAATGACATATCTGACAAGGGAATTCTGTAAAATTTATAGAAATCTCCAACACCTCAATAACAAAACACAAACAAACAAACAATCCACCTAAAAATGGGCAGAAGACATGAATAGATACTTTACCAAAGAGAATATCCAGGCAGCCAACAAACACATGAAGAAATGTTCAAGCTCATTAGCAATTACTCACTGCCATCAAGTCAATTCTGACTCATAGTGACCCCCTTGGGTTTCTGAGGTTTTTAATCTTTAGGGAAGTAGATTTCTTGGTCTTCCTTCAGCATAGTGGCTGGTGGGTTTGAACCACCAACTTTCTGGTTAGCAGTCAAATGCCTTAGGTAGTGGACCACCAGAGACAGATGCAAATGTAAACACCAGTGACATACCACCTTGCCCCAGCATAGTAGCAATGTTCAACAACATAGAAAATAACAAATGCTAGGGAAGATGTGGAGAGACTGAGACTCTCTTACACTGCTGGCAGAACTGTAAAATGATATAAACACAGTGGAAAGCAGTATGGTGATTCCTTAAAAAGTTGGAATTAGAAATGCCACTTGACCCAGCTATTCCATTACTAGGTATATATCCTAAAGAAGTGAGAACTAGGACAAGAACAGATATATGCACACCAATGTTCATTGCAGCATTATTTACCATAGCAAAAAATGGAAACAAGCTAAGTGTCTACCAACAGAAAAATGGATAACCAAACTATGAGCATACACACAATGGAATACTATGCAACCATAAAGAATAATGTATAATCTGAAAAACACTGCATAACATGGACAAACTTGGAGGAAATTACATGGGGACTGGTCAGTTTTGTCATTCCACTAAGCTTAAAGTGAGCTCTCCTAAAAGCAGGAAAGGGTATCTCACTACCATTAAGTAAGAGAAGCAAGAGTACAGCATCTCCTTGGTCTCCTTGTGCCTGAAATCCCTGTGCTGAGATACCAGAGAGACTGGATAGAGATGGTGGCAACAGCAGCAGTAGCAGAACTGACAGACTGGCATGAGACAGAACAATGGGTTTGCCTGCCCTTAGAGTGAGAAAGCAAAGTGTGTTTGGGCAGGAGCCTTCTTTGCAAATTGGTGTATACCTAGATGTACCTATCAACTGAGCTAAAAGAACGTTATAACTCTTGCACAAGCAGGGCAGAGAAAAGAGAGGGAGATTGAAGACTCAGGAGCATAAACACGGTGGAAGACCATATGAAGATGAGAGGCAGAGATTGGAGCACTCTGCCTATAGCCAAGGAACATTAAAGATTGTGGACATTCACCAGATGCAGCCCTGCAAATATTTCTATTTTGGACTTATGGCTTCCAGAACTATGAAAGAATACATTTCTCTTTTATTAAGCCACATATTCTGTGGTAATTTTTATTTGCCTCAGCTCTAGAAAGGTCTCTAACAATATAATTTGTTGCTTAGATGAAACATGGACCCATTGGGGGCTACCCTAAATAAAGCAATGACATCACAATTGTCTCAGTATATAGTAAAACGAGCTTTCCAAAGGCTTAAGGAGATGGCAATATTGGCATAGATTCATCTTGTGAGACTTGCTCACTAACCAGGAAGTGTCCAGAGGACACACATTTCACAACTGTAAGAAACACATTTATAAGTGGATCTCTGTTGTGGCTTTTTTCTCTACATACAATAAAGGTAATTTGATACTGAGGTGACTGGGACAAAAGATAAGGTGGATGTGGTTGCTCTAATGAACAGCAGTGTCAAGTCACAAAGACCTATGCTGTTAGCTAGTTATGTTGTTCCTAAGAAAAGAAACGGATTACTTGGTTTGTATAGTGGAGAAATTTTAGGTTGAGTTATCAAAAGTCTAACTGGAGTAACCAAAACAGTGATTAATGGCCTATCAGTCAATTCCTAGACCTAAGCTGATTTTTAGACCCAGATCCATTTGAATGAAAAGGAGACAGAGATGTCTTGAGAAATTATTTTATTAAAAATTTTATAAAGTGAATCATTCTCCAAAGCCTTCCACACAGGGATTTATAGTCATTTACTAGGTTTACTAAGCATTAGAGAAAGGGATATAATCTTTATTTTTTAGACACTGACCTTAAATTCCATTAATTCCAAGAGATCCAAAATGTTATTCTGGTCAAACTGTTAGATAAAGGATTTATGGAGGCCAGGGAGCCACTGACATTTTAGTCAAATCCATCTCACATTAGGTCTAATCGGTCCCCACACCCATTCTGCAGTTTTTTCCATAGTTCTAGAATACATAAATTGAATAGATATACTCAGTAACTAGGCTGTCTTTGGTTGATTGGTCTTTATTAACATATACTACACTTCTTAATAGGGTTATTGGTTAGAGTTTTTATTCTTTTAATTGCAAACATATGGATGGAAACTGTGTGGAGTGACAAGAGAAAATTTCTGAGACTGTAATTCTAGAATATATCGTATCTTAGGTAACAAGGAGGCTGGAGAAAAAGTAGTGAAAGAGCAGCCTAAAATTTTTGTCCTTCATCAAAGGAAAAATGGAAATCAGTGATGTTATTGCAAAGTAGAGGAATATATTTAATAAAGAGCAATGTCAAACGAATGAAACTGAAGTCCTAGATCCTGATGGATACTTTTCCTTCAATGTAATAGCTGGCATACTTCCAAGGGTCTCACTTTGCTCAGCAGCAAACTAAATGCTTTCCAGCCTGTCTCAATGTTTCATTTATTTATAAAATTAATTATATAACTTCTGAGTTCAGATTCTGGGAAATGATTCTAATAGCTATTTCAACCCCCTAAAAAATGAGAAAAAAAAAAAAGAAAAACCTCTCCTTTACCGTTCAGACTTGATGCACTGTCATATTAGAGGTATCACATCACATTTGGAAATGTGATAGTTGGTATCAAACTTGACACTTAATTGTATAATAGTCAACCTCCTAGTGGCCCCCAATGACCTCACTTGGTATTAACAACCTGTATGGTCCTCTGTCACATTGTACCAGGGTCACTATATGTAAAAAATAAAATGACACAAAAACGATTGCATGCATGCCATTTCTCAGTTTAAGTTATTAAAAAACAAACAAACAAACAAAAAAAAACCACTATGTCATCCATTAACAAATGAATGAATAAAAAGAAAAAGGTGGCATATCAACACATGCAATACTACGAAAACATAAAAAACATCCTAGTTCATGTCACAAAGATGAACCTTGATAACATTGTGCTGAGTGAAATAACTCAGTCACAAGAAGACAAATACTGTATGATTTCACTTAAATGAACTAAACAGATATATAGAACAAAAAATTATTCATTTATTACGAAGGGTAGGAGGGAGAGGGGAAGGAGGAGAGGTTTGCTTAGGGGCATTGAGATTATGTTAATGGTAGTGCAATAATTTGGAAAAGGATATTGAGAATGGTTACACAATATAATGAATGTAATCAATGCTTTTGAACTATAAATGCATAAATTGATTAATTGTATGTTTTAGTGTGCATATTTTCACTACAGGAGTTCTGGTGGCATATTGCCTAAAGCATTTGACTGCTAACAGTACAAATCAACCAGCCACTCCTTGGAAGAAAGGTTGGGCAATCTACTTCTGTAGAGATACCACCTCAGAAACCCAAGGAGGGTTCCCTATGAGTCAGATCTGGCTCGATGGCAGAGTTTATTTTCACTACAATTAACAAAAACAACAAATAAAACAGAAAGAAATTTATGGATTTCATCTTGCTCTCTCTATCTCTGTGTTTCTCTATTTTACCATCTCTCAGACCAATCCCTCACTCTCAGCAAAAGACCTCTTTAAAGTTTTGAAAAGCAAAGATGGCACCATGAAAACTAAGGTGTGCCTAATGCAAGCCACAGTATTTTCAGTTGTCACAGATGCATGGGAAAGCTGAATTATGATGGTGGTAAAGAATACTGAAAATACCATGGACTGTCAGAAGAATGAACAAATATGTCCTGGAGGAAGTGCAGCGAGAATGCTCATTGGAAGTGACAATGGCCAGACATCGTCTCACCTACTTTGGTCATATTTTCAGAAGGGATCAGTCCCTAGAGAAGCATACCATGCGTGATAAAATAGAGAAAAATGGAGAAGACCCTCAACAAGATGGATTGACACAGTGGCTGCAAGGATGGAGTAAATCATAGCAAGGATTGTGAGAGTGATGCAGGACCTGGCAGTGTTTCATTCTGTTCTTCACATGGTTTCTTTTAGTTGGAATCGACTCAATGGCACCTAACAACAACAATGATATCCCATACTTATTTTTGTTTATCAATTGATTTACAAGTTTCACTGAAAATTCTGTGAGGAACAGATCTTTTGATCATGTATGAACTCACCCATTGCCATTGAGTCAATTCCAACTCATGGGCATAATGTCACTAGGAGTCATTTATGAACATATAACATAATTCCCAATATGATAACAAAGATGGTTTTCAGTTTGAGCTCTCTACATGTCAGTGAAGTGTCCAAACATCAACTCTCTTTTTTAAAACAGTTTTTCTTAAACTTTGACCAGAACTGACTTTGTCATCCTCCTTTAAAAGAGTAGTACATGATATTATTTTGAATGCAACCATTGTGCACAATGTATCTTTATAAAGACAAAAGTGAACAGTCATGATTATTAAAAAAGAAAGCCCATTAAAATATTAAGATATTTTCATACACTTGAGATAAATATGCTATAGGTAAAAGAAATACAAATTTACACTCATTTGAATTACATAGTTTTTTTTTTTTTTATTTATTTAAGCAGCATATAATTGTGCTTGCTTTCCACTTCCCTATTCATTCTGTTACACCCACCACATCTGCATGAAGCTAACAAGACTCCCTAGAGATTAAAATATATTTTTTAATGCCTTGAAATCTAGAAATGTGTTACCTG
>NW_006922808.1:18631-29471 GCF_000298275.1 Orycteropus afer afer
TCATCTTTGGGCAATGTCTTTAATTAGCAAGCAGGAAAGGCTACAATATCCACATCACAATTTTCTTTCCATATTTTGGAAAAGTCCTTCTCAGATTTCTTCCTTTCTCAAAGGTAAGACCACAAGCAATTATTATTATTTCTAGTTCTTTCTGGGAAATATACCTTTACAGCTGCTGTTGAACCAAACATTGTATGATAATACCATTTCTAGAAATTTTACTGTTTCTTTTTGTCAACAGAGTGCTAAGGAATATAAAGATACTAAAGAATGTAAGTGTTAAAGAGTATTGCAACAGAAGAGAAAACAATGATAATGTAGTTATTCTGCTGTAGTATTCACTGTTAATCTGAAGAGTGAGAGTTTCTGAGAATCAAAAAACCTGTGGGTTAAGATTATGAATCAGAGCCATTATGCATTCCTTTAAATCCTTGCTCCATCACTAACTGGTTGTACATCCTTGGTAATGGATTATACTCCTTATGTATTTTTATTTTATTCATTATCCGTTTATTTATTTTTATTTATTTACTTGTTTTTTCTGTTATAATTGTAAAATTGGTATAAAAATAGAAACTATCTCATAGAGCTATTATGTAAACTAAAAGAATTAATTCAAATAAGGTATTTGTCTCAGAAAGGAGGTTGGGCAATCTACTTCCGTACTGATACTGCCTTGGAAACTCAAGGAGGGGTCGCTGTGAGTCGGGTCCGACTCGACGGCAAATAACAACAACAACAACAAGGTATTTGTAATAGTCTCAGACTGTTAAAACTGTTAGATTCATTATTATATCATCCGTATTGCTTCCATTATTTTTCAGGTTCAATGTTTCTCAATGCTTCTTTTAGTTTTTCTGTTATTATTATTGAACAATATATAACTTTTCCATATCTCAAATGAAAATATTTAGATGGACCAAGAGAGCATAGGCTGAAACATAGTGAGTGTGTGAGTGTGTGGTAGTGCAACAATATGATTTAAATATGCACAGCTCTGAGGAGAGAGGGCAATGGATTTATTAAAGGATAAAAGAAAAGTATCAATTTTAGACATTATTTAAGAGTCTAGATAAACTTATTGAGATATAATTTTTATTCCAGTCTGAGATGTGATTCTTTAAAAATATGAAGTGATAAAGATTAAAGTAAGTGGAGTGGCTCAGTTATTCCTCATACTAGAACATATAATGTTTATTTCTTGCTGGTAAAATTGTATCAAATATGAGTGTACACTAATATGTACCTGAATTTTCCTTGGAATATAAAATGTTTGCCTGAAAACAAGTCAATAAATGTACACCTCTAAATGGGTCATGTGTACATTGTAAACATGTAACAGAGGTAAGACTTTCCCAATTCTACTTCCACATCTGCCACTATTTGGATTTACTGTACTCACTAAAGAGCTCTGGCTTTATACCAAATTTCTAAAAATTGTTGTTTCATGGTTCAGTATCACAATTATCTTAAACAAGTTCCAAGGTGCTCTATTATTAGTCTTCAAACAGGTAAACATGTTGTTAAAACCCAAATCACTATACCTTCTCAAAGACTTGCAATTTACACTTTAGCAAAAGTTGTGCAAGAACAATATAAAATATTTTATCTGCTCTCTGTGTGTGCACTTCTGTGTGTGTGTATGTGCACTTCTCTGTGTGTGTATGTGCATGGAATCTTTTGGAATTAGAATATGAACTTGTATTATTGTAATATGTGAAAGTCAAACTTCTGTATGAATGAATATAAATTGTTTAAAAAATGTAATTTAGTTTGACAAGTATCCTGAATTATATTTGATGATATTAAAGAATTAATGTGTATTTCATATTTCATCATGTTTGTGTGTCTTCAAAGAGGTTTTTTTACCTCTCTCCACATCAGCAATTTAATGTCAGCCACCAAGATGACTCAAGAAAATTCCAGCACCATCACAGAGCTGGTCCTGGTGGGATTTTCCAATTATCCCCAGGCTGAGACACCCCTCTTCTTCCTCTTCTCTCTGATCTACCTGGTGAATCTCTTTGGAAACACAGTAATTTTCATTTTGGTGGTAATTGACTCCTGTCTTCAGACACCAATGTATTTTTTCCTCTGCCACTTGGCCTTTCTCAACATATTTTACACTACAGCTGTGGTCCCCAAAATGCTCTTCAATCTTCTGGCTTCCAAGAAAGTTATCTCTTATGAGTTCTGCCTTGCCCAGACTTACATCTCCCTGCTAATGGGAGCAGCTGAGTGCATTATTTTGGCAATAATGGCTCTGGACCGCTATGTGGCCATTTGTTACCCTCTGCGATACCTGATCATAATGAACTGGTCTGTGTGCATGCAGCTGGCTGGTGGAGCCTGGGCCATCAGCTTTTTTGCCTCGGTGGTGCCGCTCTACTTCACCACAGTTCCCATCTGTGGCCCTTACATTATTGACCATATTTTTTGTGAAGTACCTGTTTTGCTTAATATGATTTGTGATGACACATCTCTGCAGGAGACTCTCATGATAATAGGAGCTTCTGGTACCCTCTTGCTTCCTTTCCTCCTTATTGTCCTTTCTTACCTGTGCATCCTGGTTTCTGTGATGAGTATGCACACTGCTGAGAGTAGGAAAAAAGCTTACTCTACCTGCAGCTCCCATCTGACTGTGGTGACCATTTATTATGGGACAGGGATGTTCATGTATATGAGGCCCAAATCTCTGTATTCAGCTAAGGGTGATAAATTGATTTCTTTGTTCTATGCAGTCATCAATCCTGCTTTGAACCCTCTAATCTATAGCCTAAGAAACAAGAAGGTGCAAGGAGCTGTGAGAAGAACCTTAGAGAGGTGGAAAGCATTCCATAGGCAAACTACATTACCTTGAGATGCCATAGAGAGCATTTGAATATCACAGTAAATTGTTTAATGCTAGTAATAAAATAACTAAATGAGCTACAAACCATGTTGCTGTATGCCAAAATTATTACCAATATATTGCATTGTTCTCATCAGATAAGACTCTACTCTGACCCACCTTATAAGGACTGATATTAATGTATGCTATGTTTTGTATTGAATATTTCTGTTTATCCATAATTTAGGAGCCCTGGTGGCAAAATAATTAAAGCACTCTTGACCCTATATGTTGCTCCATGGTAGAAAGATGTGGCAGTCTGTTTCCACAAAGATTTACAGCCTTGAAAACTATATGGGGCAGTTCTACTCTGTCCTATAGGTTGCTAGGAATGAAAATTAAGTCTACAGCAGTGGAGGTTTTGGATTTTATTGATAATTTAATTTTAAAACAAGTAAACTGTATATGGTAAAGAAAGCTGAATTGAATTTCAAACCAGGTTTTCCAAATCCATATTTCATTACTCATTTCCCTTATAATATTTATGCTCTTTTTTTTTTTTTTTCCTCACTGATTACATGACATAGCATCCTCCTTGGATACTCTACATTAATCTGTGTCTAATTAAAAATACCTGTTTCACTAATAATGGGGAATCTTTTTTATAATTCCCCCCCAAAAAAAAAACTCACTTCTTTCAAGTCAATTAGACTCATAGTGATCTCTCCTTGAGTTTCTGAGTTGGTATCTCTAAGGAAGTAGATTGCCATATCTTCCTTCCAAGGAGTGGCTGGTGGATTTGAACCTTCAGCCTTCTGGTTAGCAGTCAAAAGCCTTAGGCACTACACCATCAGAGCTCCCTTTTATAATTTAACCAAAAAAAACAAACTCACTGCCGTCCAGTCAAATCCAGCTCTGAGGCAGTATCACGACAGAAATAGATTGCCCAATATTCCTTCCGAGGACTGGCTGGTGGGTTTGGACCACCAGCTTTCCCTCATATCAGTACATTGCTCAACTAATAGAAACATTCTTGATATAAGTACTTCAATCCTCAACTCAATTTCACCTTCTCCATGATGTCTTTTTCTAAAACATGATTCTTCTCGTTTTGTTGGGTATTCTCCTTTCTTTGATCAAGGACTTAAAGTTTTCACTTGTTTTATTGCACCTTTATTCTGTTAACTCCCCACATGTTTTTTGGCCACCATGGAATAAATTGTTTGGACCAAACATTGACTTCATTGCTGAATGCCTCATAATCCAATTCAAGGGAAAGCATATCATGCTAACTCATAACTGCTATGCAGAGGAAGAGAACCCCAGTGAAGGGCAGGGTCACCAGGAAAGCCCTCTTTTTAGGCAACTATTTAAGTGGAGATATAAGGAAAGAGAGGGCATTGTTAGTTCAGTGGAAGAATTCTCACCTTCCATGTGGTAGACTCAGATTTGATTACAACTAATACACCAAGTACAGCTACTACAAATCATGTACTCAAAAAAAAAAAAAAAAAACTCACTGTTGTTGAGTCATTTTCTGACTCATAGTGACCCCTCCTTGGGTTTCCTAGGTGGTATCATTATGGAAGTAGACTGCCCAATCTTCTCTGCAAGGAGTGGTTGATGGGTTTGAACCGCCAGCCTTCTGGTTAGCAGTCAAATGCCATAGGCACTACACCACCAGGGCTACCACAAATCTGTTGGTGGTGGCTTGTGTGTTGTTATGATGCTAAACAGATTCAGAGAATCTTCCAGAGTAAGACAGACTAAGGCCTGGTGGTCTGCTTCCAAAAATCAGCCAACAAAATGTCTATCAATAATACAGTCTGATCCTCAATATATAGTAGGGATTACACAGGAGCCAGAAGCAATTCATTCCATTGTGAACAGAGTGACCACGAGTCTGTCTCTGACTCTAAGGTACCTGACCATAACACAGCATGAAGAAAGAAAATTTACCAGATGAATAAGTCAAAAGGAAAATTTCAAATGGAGGTGCAAGGTGATGGGGGAGTGGACACCAAAAATTCAGTTTGAAAGAAGTTTAATGAGTCTTAGTTAAACTCTACAATATTCTCAAGGTATGTCTGTGTTTTTGTGTTATTATTAATACTCATGTTAAGGGCTTAGTATTTTTCTATTACCCATAACCCTAATGCCAAGCACTTTGTACATTCTTTATTTATTGAATTGAATATCATGATTTTCTGCGTATTTAAATTATATTTCATCGGTGATGTGTTTTCATCTTACTGTTTTTGAATAAGATATCACATATATAATTTACACATTAATTTTCTCAATATTATATGACTTTCATTTTACACCAATATAGAAACTGTTTATTTTTGAAAAACACACACCAATTTAAGGTTAGAACACTTAACACTAATATGAAAGTTATTTAAGACTCATTTTCCATGTTATAATTTTTATTTAAGGAGCTCTGGTGATGTAGTGTCTAAAGTGTTTGACTGCTAACCAGAGGTTGGTGGTTCAAACCCACCAGACATTCTACAAAAGAAAGATGAGACAATCTATTTCTGTAAAGATTTCCTGCCTCAGAAACCCAGTGGGTGTCTCTACGAGTCGGAGTCAACTAGATGGCAGTGAGTTTGTTCTTTAAATTTTTATTTGAAAATGAAAGACAAATTTTCATATGCTTATTTAGAGAGTTAAAAAGTAAGTTCTATGAATATAAAGTTGTAATAAGTTTAAACAATAAAGCCTTCTTTTAATTCCCAGAACTCTGAATTTTCAGTGTTTTTGATTCCCTAAACCATTGCGATATGTATTAAATATTTTATTACTCCAGCTGCAGTATTGATGTCGATATTTCTTACACCAAGGTTATTGAAATGTGCTTATCTTTATGTAGTAGTCAGGTAGTTTTGTTCTGCTTTGCAAGATACTTCTTGTCCATAAGTTTCTGGCTATTGTGGAAAATCTCATACCATGGGATATAGAAAAGCAGCTAACTAACTAAAGATTCTGATAGAAGATCAACTGTTCTAAAGACCCATTCTTTCCACTTCTGGGAAAGCTCTGGAGATTTACTGTTAAGACTCTAACTTTTAATGAGCAAGTTCTCCTCTGGGATCAAAAACTGATAATGAAGTGAGGCTTGAGTTGGAGACTGAAGTGTATTCTTGTGAGGTTCAGTGCATTTCCTGTTGGATACTGAGGGTAGCTTTCCATAAGAGTGACCCTGACTCCTTTGAATAGTTCCACAACAACACACATGAATATATGCATATATACTTTCATACACATGCACACATCCTTGCTTTAAGAGATTGTTTCTCAGTTCCATGACTGCTAGGAATTAATACCACCCATGCAGAACACTGATAAAACAAGGGAAGACAGAGATAAGTGAGTTCAATAAATTATTAACCTTAGTAAGTCATTTAAGGAGCTCAGGTGGCACAATGCCTAAGGCATTTGACTGCTAACAAGAAGATTGGCAGTTCAAAGACTGTAATTTATTGACTCATATACAGGGTAACCACATAGTTTATTTCCCGAAGTAGGAGACTGTAGATGATAAAAGGAAGCACTATTGACAATTTAGAGACGAGAGAGGACTTAAAATTTTTCAAGTTTGGCAACCAAGATTATAATATTATATACACATATATAAAGGAGCTTGGGTAGCACAAGTAGTTTGCAGTGCACAGCTAATGTAAAGGCTGGTAGTTAGAACACACCTAGCAGCACAATTGGATAAAATTCTTATCAATTGCTTCTGTAAAGATTACAACCAAGAAAATCCTATAACACTTGGGATTGCCATGAGTCAGGGGTTCAACTCAACAGGCAGCTAACAACATGCATATGTGTTATCAACTTTACAAGAAGATGTTTTTAGTTGCCATTAAGGTAACTCTGATTAATGGCAACCTCATGTGTGCAGAGTAGAGCTGCCCTGTAGGGTATACATGGCAATAAATTTTTGGAAAAAGGTTGATAGGCCTGTCTTCTGAGGAGCCTCTAGATAGGTTCAAACAGTGAAATTTTTATTAGTATTTGAGTGATTAACTCACATCAAAAAGGGTGTTGCTGTTGTTAGGTGCTGTTGAGTCAGTTCGAAGTCACAGCGACCTTATGTACAACAAAACGAAACACTGCCTGGTCCTGCACCATCATCACATTCCTTGCTATGATTGAGTCATCATTGCAGCCAAGGTGTCAATTTATCTCCTCCAGGGTCTTCCCTTTTTTCAACCACCCTTCACTTTACCAAGCATGATACCCTTCCCCAGGGAATGGTCCCTTCTGACCACGTGACCAAAGGACATGAGATGAAACCTGTCCATTTCACTTCTAAGGAGCTTTCCAATTGTACCTCTTCCAAGACAGATTTGTTGGTTCCTCTGGCAGTCCTTGGTATTTTCAGTATTCTTCACCAACACAAGTCAAAGGCATGCTTTCTTCTGTGGTCTTCCTTATTCATTGTCCAGCTTTCACATGCCTATGAGGCTATTGAAAATACTATGTCTTGAGTCAGCCATACCTTTGTCTTCAAGTGGTTTCTTTGTTCTTTAAAGAGGTATTTTGCCACAGACTTGCCAAGTACAATATGACCTCTGATTTCTTGAAAGTGGTAAACTAAAGATTTGAGTGCTAACCAGAAGGCTGGGGTTCAGACCCAGCAGCCACTTCTCCAAAGGAAGGATGGGCAAATCTCCTTCCGCAGTGATACTGCCTCGAAAACCCAGGGAGGGGTAACTGTGAGTCAGATCAGAGTCTACCACAGTGAGGTTTTTTTTTTCTATTTGTCTTTTCAATTCTGTTAAAGTCTGATTTATCTATTTTGGGTCTTTAGAGATTTATTTTTTATATCTTCTTGTTCTATTAATCTTTTAATCATTATATAATGTTTTTCCTTGTCTCTTAAGGTGTTTTTTGTCTTAAATTGAATTTATCAGAAATTAACATTCTACTCCTACTCTTTTTCAGTTGCCCTTTGTTTGATATATCTTCCAGTCTTTTGATTTTTAGTCTATTTTTGTTTTTGTCTCTAAGGTGTGTGTCTTGTAGAAAATATATTGATGGGTTATGTTTTCTTATCCAGTCTGCAACTCTGTGTCTTGAGTGGTGTATTTAATCCATTAGCATTCAATGTAATTATCAACAAGTATGAATTGGTTCCTGTCATTTTGTTATGTGTTTTTTCATGGTGTTCCTGGTTTCCTTGTTCCATATAATTTTCTGTGCTGAGGTCATTTTATTTATGAATCATGTAATCATTTTCTTCATTGCTGTTGTTTTAATATTTGCTAAATATTTGTGTTTGTCCTCTTTTTTTATTGTCATATGAAAGTTTATCATTATTCTTTGAATTTACCCTGTGATTTATAATTTTCTTTCCCAAGTTTAGGACAGTCCACTCTATCTTTCAACTCTGTTGACTTACTCACCATTTAGAAGTTCTGTAACTACACTATTTTTTCCCTCTTTTTGGTTTTTAGTTGTCCTCATTTGCCAATTGATGTCTCTTGTTCCCTGCTTACAAACTTGTAGGCTTATATTACTTTGTATACTTCCATAACTGGGTTGGTTTCTGGATTATGTTATCATGTGTATTAATGGTCAGTTGTTGTGTGATGTTATTGCTTCTTTGTTCAAAGGACTCCCTTTAGTATCTCTTGCAAAGTGGGCCTAGTTTTAACAAACTCCCTTAATTTCTGCTTATCTGGAAATCTCCCAATTTAACCATCATATTTAAGGAACAGTTTTGTTCAGTATATAATTCTGGTTGGAAATTTTTCTTTTTCAGGGTTTTATATATACCATCCCATTTCCTTCTCACCTGCATGGTTTCTCCTGAGAAATCAGGGCTTATTCTTATTGGTTTCCCTTTGTAGGTAAACTTTTCTCTTTCCTGTACTGTTTTCAAGGTTCTTTCTTTGTCTTTGGTTTTGGTGAGATTGATGATGATATGTCTTGGTGATTTTTTGGGTGGGGTCTATCATTTTGGGGTTCATTGGACTTCCTGAATGGATATATTCTTATCTTTCATCATGTCAGGGAAGTTCTTTTTCAACCTATCTTGGACAATATTCTCAGTGGTTTTCTTTTTCTCCTGTTCTGGAATTCTGATTACATGTAGGTTATTACTTTTGACAATATCCCACATGAATCTTAGGCTTTATTCATTTTGTTTGATTTTTTTTTTTCCTATTACTCCCTTTCCAAAGAAGTATTCAGGTATCTGTCTTCAATCTCATTAATTCTGTCTTCCATTGATTTCATTCTACTCCTTTACGCTTACAATGTGTTATCTATTTCTGAAAATTTAGTATTAATCTTCTAGGATTTCTATCTGTGGATGTTGTATCATTTTCAATTTTTCATTGATTTTGTAATTTTGTTCTTGTATTGTCTTCTGAAATTGTTCTAGGATTTTGTATGTGTTTTCCTTACTTTTTTCAGTGTTTTCCTTGATCTGTCTCTCAATCCATTGAAGGTACCTAAATATAATTCTTTTGAAT
The DNA here is from genome assembly GCF_000298275.1 of Orycteropus afer afer. Taxonomy (NCBI): domain Eukaryota; kingdom Metazoa; phylum Chordata; class Mammalia; order Tubulidentata; family Orycteropodidae; genus Orycteropus; species Orycteropus afer. Next base: position 27,959 of record NW_006922808.1, read on the forward strand.
TCCTTATCAGGGAGTTTCAATGCTGCTGCTTCTTCAGGGATGTGTTCTGGCTCTGTATCCTGGTCCCTTGTTTCTCCTGGTTTGCTTTCTTCTTTGTGTAGACCACAGTGGTCTATTTTCTCTGAGATATTGTGACTTTGTTGTAATTACATTTAATTGGTGATTGCATGTTGGAGTGATTCACCCAACATTTTCATTTTCTTTTTTGATATATCTGAGTAAACAGGGTACTGTGTTCCTCTATTCACTAGTTGGCAACACTTAGGCATTCACCACTTACCTCTTGGTGGGTGTGATGGAGAATGAGAGTGGTTGCACAGATGTCTGTTTACTATTACTGAAGAGCAGCTAAGGGTGAGTCAGGCTTTTATTGGTGATTGTGTATCATTGCCCAGTTGGTGCAGAAAAAAGTAGTGACCATATCTCAGTAAGTGGAGCTGCAGGAGGTGCAGGTATGGTAGGGTCATATGGGCACAGTTGTTGTCTCCCATTCAGTTAGACAAAAACAATAATCAAAACAACAAAAACAACAAAAAAGTAAAATCAAGAGGAAAAAAAAAAACACATATTGTGTAAACACACAGGAATAATCACTAGAAAGATAAAAGGAAAAAAATAAAAAGAGGAAAAACAATGAGAGAAAATATTTTAAAAAATACTTTAAAAAGCTAAAAAAATATGAATGGAAAAAGAGGGGAAGAAAACTGCAATATTTGGTGAGAATGGAATAAGAGAAAATAGGTTGAGTAGGAGAATAATGAAGAAAAAAATAGGAAAAATGCAAAAAGTAAAACAAGGCATGGGGTGAACCACTAGAAAGAGAAAAAAAAAAATAGGAACCAGAAACAGGGAAGAGAGAAAAAGCCAAAAACTGAAACCTGGGAAGAGACAAAGAAAAGATAATAATAAAAAAGCCAAAAAAAGAAAATAAATAATACTATTAATAACTTTAAAACAGACAAAAACAAACAAACTAAAAAGGGAAAAAAAAGTCTGGACAAGGCAGGGCACCCATGATCCCTCAGAGCCCACAGACTGGGATAGAATTCTTGCTTGCCCAGAAATTTGTTGGAAGGAGGGATTACCGCACCACCATTCACCAAGAAGGAATGGGGTATAAAAGAGTAACAAGAGGAATATTGATCAAGAGTAACAAGGGAATACAGTTCCTGGCAAGTGGAGCCTATTCATAGGTTCCTAGAATGAGAGAATGCTGTTGCTTTAAATATCCAAAATGATTGTACCACTTATAAACATTCAAAATGGCTGTGCCCTCCAGACAGCTAAAAATCCACAGCTCAGCCCCTCTCCCTCTTCCCTGCTTTCCCTTTTATTCACCAGCCACCAGTGTAGTCCTCTGTGTAGCTCCTGGCTAGCAGGGGTGATTTTCAGGTTAATTCTTAGGTCCTAACACCACTTACTATATGAAGAAAAACGTGGTATCAGGATTGGAGGAAGAATCATTAACAACCTGAGATATGCAGACGATACAACTTTGCTTGCTGAAAGTGAG
>NW_006922808.1:30121-37245 GCF_000298275.1 Orycteropus afer afer
GGGCAGTGTTTCGTTCTGCTGTGCATGGGGTTGCTATGAGTCGGAAACGACTCGACGGCACTTAACAACAACAACAACAACACCACTTGGCTATATCCAAGATGCCCATGCTGTCAGGATCGCTGACAGACCATTGTTCTGTATGCCTCCTTTTTCAGTGTTTTCATGCACATTCTTTTACTAGTCAGAGTTTAGTCCACTTCTGTATCCTTCCTTTCAAAGCTCAGGGCTCCAGGATTATCTTTTGTATCTGGATTGTTTCCTCTGTTGAAGGGGATCTGTGTAGTTTGTCTGCCTGTTCAGCCATCTTACCACAACTCCATAGATGCATTTTAGATGGCTGCTTGGGAAGTTTTTAGACCTGATACACCACTCACCAATGTAGGATATGAAAAAATATTTCTGCATAGCATATTACATCAAATAAGCTTGATGTCCCCCAGGACCATTGCACCAAGATCAATCAAGCAACTATCCTTCAAGGTGTTTTGTTATGGTTAAGAAGTTAACATAACTTTAGCTACACTATATATATGGACATTTTTATACCCCAGGCAAATATGCAGGCAAAAATATCATCTATTAAACCTATATATGGTCTTGGGTATATTTCTATTTGCCTACACACAACTGATCCTCTTGCCTATCTGCCCATGTAGCAACCATTTACCAACATTTGTTATTACTGATAATGCAGAATTATATATGACATAGTATTCACTTTTGTTGTCTGTATCTTTTTTACACCAGTCCATGTCTTCCTTTTCCTTTGTGACGTTTAGTTGGTCACCAGTTTTTGGTAAATTTCTTTCCTTTTTCCCAAATCATTACATATCTCTTACCTAGCTAGCAATACCCCCTCCTCTCCTTTCTCACACCTAATAAACAATAAATCTCCTTTCCATATGCAAATCTTACCTTGACCTTTTTATAATAGTGGACTGATAGATACCTTATTTTTCTTTATATGATTGGTTTTTTTAATAACATCTTTCCAGTTCATACATGATGAAGCGTTTTACAGATTGTTCATTATTCATTAAAGTTGATTTGCATTCCGTTGTGTGTATGTACCATAGTTTTGTTGTCCATTTCCCTGTTGATGGGAATTTACATTGTTTCCATATCTTATATATTTATTCTTGTCCCAACTGTTACTTCTTTAAAATATACCCCAAATAGTGAGATTGCTGGATAAAATGGGGTTTTTATTTCTAACTTTTTAAGAAAGTGCCACTATTTTCCACAGCATTTGTACCATTTTAGGAGACTGTTGGCTTCTTTTGTTGCTCTTTTTCTAGTTGTTGGAGTAGTTGAGTTAAGGTATTGATTTTGCTTCCTTTTTTTGATGTTTGCATTTATTGCTGTAATTTGACCTCTGGGTACTACTTTTGCTATCTTCCAAAGATTTTGGTATGTTGTGTACTCATTCTTTCTTGTTTCTAGGCCTTTTTTCTTTTTTCCCTCACAATTCATTTCTTCTGTTACCCAGTAGTTTTTGAGCATGTTGTTATTAAATTGCCATATATCTGATATTTTCTCCCCTAATCTTCCTGTAATAGCTTTCTAATTTTATAGCATTGTGATTAGAGAAGATGCTTTGTAGTATTTTCATTTTTTAAATTTATTGAGGTTTGTTTTGTGGCTTAACATATGGTCTATTTTGGAGAATGATCCATGTTCTCTAGAAATTAATGTGCATTGTGTTTTTATTGGGTAGAATGTCCCATATATGTCTACAGGTCATATATGGGACATATAGATCAAGTTGATTCTATAACTTTGTGGATTATTTTTCTAGTTATTCTTTCCAACAACAAAAGTTGTGTGTTAAAACTAAGTACTAGTTTTGTAAAATTGACTACATCTCGTTTACCTTCAGTTAATATTTGCTTCATATATTTTGGAGAATTTTCATTGGGAAATGGATAATTATTATGGTTATGTCCTCATGGTGTATGGACCTTTGGGTCAATATACAATGTCTTTCTTTGTCACTTATGGTAGTTTCTACCTTGAAGAATATTTTATCAGAAATCAATATTGCAGCTCCTGCTCTTTTTTTCTGCTGCCATTAGTTTGATATATTTTTCCACCCTTTAAATTTTAATTTATTTTTGTATTCATGTAGGCAGTGTATTGATGGGTCTTATGTTCTTATCCAATCTGCCACTCTTTTTCTCTAGACTGGTGTATTTAATCCATTCTCATTCAATGTAATTAATATGTTTGAATTTATTGCTGTCATTCATCTCTGTTTTTTGTTGTGATTTTGATGACTTCGTTGTTTCAAATATTTTCCTGTGTTGAGTGAATTTTGTTATGGAGTTTCCTTTCCCTTCTCTTCATTGTTGTTGATTTGTGTTTGCAAAGTCCTTATGGTTTTCTTCTCTCATTTTGCTTAGAAGGCTTATTTGTCATTACTTTATAGTTACACCTTTTCTCCCCAAGTTTGGAACAGTCTAATCTATACTAATAGCAATTAGACTTCTCCATTTGCAACTCCTGTAATTACATAATTTATTCCCTCTACTTGATTTTTTTTTTTTAAGTCCAAGGCGTGAGGAAGGTGGGTGTGGATCTTGGGGTTGCTTTCACTTGGGGGTGGCTTTATTTCAAAGCTGAAGACTGAGGTAGGCAGGCACTTGGCCTGGGCTGCTTTTGCTTGGGGGTGGCTCTATTTTAAGGCTAGGACCCAAGGTAGGTGGGCACAGGGCTCGGGGCCGATTTCACTTGGATTCAGCTCTATTTTAAAGCCAGGGGCCCAAGGTAGCTGGGAGCAGGTCTGAGGGCTCCTTTTGCTTGAGGGTGGCTCTATTTTAAGGCAGGGGTCTGAGGTAGGCGGATGTGTAGCTGGTGTTGCTTTCACTTAGGGGCAGTTCTATTTTAAGTCTAGGGCCTGTTAGGCAGGCGTGGGGCTGGGGGCTGCTTTCACTTAAAGGCTGCTCTGTTTTAAGGTTGGAGCCTGAGGTACATGGGCACAGGGCTCGGGGATGCTTTGGCTTTGGGGCAGCTCTGTTGTAAGGCAAGGGATCAAGGCAGGTGAGTGTAGAGTGTTTAGGAACAACTAAGGGTGACAACAGATGCCCCATTGGAGGCACTCACTCAGTTATGCCAAGAGATTTGGAAGACAGCTACCTGGCCAACTGACTGGAAGAGATCCATATTTGTGCCCATTCCAAAGAAAGGTGATCCCACAGAATGTGGAAATTATAGAACAAAATCATTAATATCGCACGCAAGTAAGATCTTACTGAAGATAATTCAGAAATGTTTGCAGCAGTATATTGACAGAGAACTTCCAGAACTGCAAGCTGGATTCAGAAGAGGATGTGGAACAAGGAATATCATAGCTGTTGTCAGATGGATCTTGGCTCAAGGAAGGGAATACCAGAAAGAGGTTTACTTGTGTTTTATTGACTATGCAAAGGCATTTGATTGTGTGGATCATGACAAATTATGGATAACATTGAGAAGAATGGGAATCCCCGAGCACTTGATTGTACTCATGAGGAATCTGTACCTTGACCAGGAGGCTGCCGTTCGAACAGAACAAGGGGACACTACATGGTTTAAAATCAAGAAGGGAGTGTGTCAGGGTTGTATCCTTTCTCCATACTTATTCAATCTATATGCTGAGCAAATAATCCGAGAAGCTGAACTATATGAAGAAAAACGTGGCATCAGGACTGGGGGAAGAATCAGTAACAACCTGAGATATGCAGATGATACAACTTTGCTTCCTGAAAGTGAGGATGACTTAAGGCACCTACTGATGAAGGTTGAAGAATACAGTCTGCAGTATGGATTACGTCTCAATATAAAGAAAACAAAAATCCTCACAACTGGACCAATGAGCAGCATCACAATGAATGGAGAGAAGATTGAGATTGTCAAAGAATTCACGTTGCTTGGTTCTAAAATCAATGTCAATAGAAGCAGCAATCAGGACATTAGACGACGTGTAGCATTGGGAAAGTCAACTGCGAAGGAAGTGTATCAAGTGCTGAGGAGCAAGGATATCTCCTTGAGGACTAAGGTGCGCCTGACACAAGCCATGATATTTCCAATCACCTTGTATGCATGTGAGAGCTGGACAATGAATAAGGAAGACTGAAGAAGAGTTGATGCTTTTGAGTTGTGGTGCTGGCGGAGAATGCTGAAGGTACTGTGGACTGCTAAAAGAACTAACAGATCTGTCCTGGAGGAAGTGCAGGCAGAATGCTCCTTGGAAGCAAGAATGGCCAGACTTTGTCTCACCTATTTTGGTCATGTTGTAAGAAGGGACCATTCCCTGGAGAAGGATGTCATGCTTGGTAGGGTGGAGGGTCGACGAAAGAGGGGGAGGCCTTCAACGAGATGGATTGACACGGTGGCTGCGATGATGGGCAAGTATAGCAGGGATTGTGGGGCTGGTGCCGGATCAGGCAGTGTTTCGTTCTTCTGTGCATTCAGTCACTGTGAGTCAGAAATGACTCGACAGCACTTAACAACAACAACAACAAAGGAACTTCAATATATCATCAAGAGCCATCAATTTTATCCACTGCTTCATGTACATCTAGTTGTCATATATAAACAACTAGATATATATACCTTAAATATACAATTTTATTTTTTTCTTTCATGACAAAAGTCCTCCTAATAATCACCATTATCTTTTCCCAAACTACCACTGCAATCTGATGTCTGGTATTCCTCTTTTCCTGTTTTCACATTGGTTATTTTCAAATACACATCACACCATGGTCACTTCTACCCTCACATTTCTTCATTGGTTTCTTTTTGTGTTCAAAATGAAATCAAAATGATATCTTTTCCTGCCTCTTATTGTTGATAGGTACTGTTGAGTAGGTTTGGTTTCATAGCTACCCTATGCCTAACAGAACAAAACGACACCCAGTTCTGCACCATCCTCACAATTGTTTTTGAAACCATTGCTGCAGCTGCTTTATCAATCCATCTCATCAAGTCTCTTCATTTTCTTCGCTGATCTTTTGCTTTCCCATACATGATGTTCCTTCTCCAGTGACTGATCTGTAGGGACTTGCTGGAATATTCCTCTTTGTCTCAGAAAACAGCAAGGGGAAGCACCCATTTGAAAGCACTGGGTGCCTTAAAGATCTGGAACTCAGATTAAACATTTGAAATCCTGGACTTGCAAACGAGACAGGAAGTCAGATCTGCAAGCAGAAAGGCTGATAAAGAGAAACTTGTGCACGCACTGTTCTCAGAAGAGAACAATCTGGAAAAGTAAAAACACGGATCCTTGTTATTTCTGGTGTGGGAAAAAGACAGATTAAAGAGTACAATTTAGACTAGAACTCAAAGAATTGGCTTTCATCCCTTTTCAGAAGGTATAAAAATAAAGTTGCAGCTCATATCGGGGCTGCAGTCTTGTATCGTCTATTTGCGTGTTTGTCTCTTTGTGTTTCATTTCACTTATCCGGTCTGCAACACTGATCGGTCTTGACAACATATCCAAAGTACATGAGCCTCTATAAAGCCTCAACTATTCTTTGCTCAATGTCATCGGCCCTCTGTCACTTGTCTCCCTGCTCTAGTCACTTTGGACATTTTTTTTAATGTCTTAAACTGTGACAAGTTCTTTTTCATCATATTATATAATAATTATTTATTCCCTATACCTAGAAAATTCTTACCATCACAATTCATCTGGTGCCTTCTTCTAAAAATGTAACTTTAAACTTAAAATTCATTATTAAATGTATTCTCCATCATTTCCAACCTTTCCGGTAGCAAATCTTTTTCTCAGTTTTAAAACAATAAAAATACGTGCAATATTAATACTGTGGTATTTAACTCTTAAATATCTATGTCTCCAGATAAACATGAGCTCAGTAAGGTAGGGCCAATAAACTTCAAGACAGTTCCCATATGCCTCTGTATAGCACAATGCTTGCCACATTGTAATAACTTCAAAAGTGTGAATAAAATGACCAAATGGTTATAAATATAAATATAGCTAATGCCAGAATCGGGTATCATTTTTTTGTTTTTTTGTTACTACATACTGAATAAACTATGTGTGCACTGTATAATCACCATTCTTCCAAAACTGTTTGTTCCACATCTAAATTAAAAGAAAAAAAAAAAAAATAGTCTGCAAGAAAAAGGTATGTGTAATACAAACTATATTCCAGAAACACATGTTGTCAAGTTGATTACAACTCAGGGCAACTCCAAATGTAAACCATAAACCAGAAAAAGAAAAGAAAAAAAAAAAAAAAAAAACTGGCAACAAGTTGATTCCAACTCATAGTAACTCCCTTTGGTTTCCCAAGGCAGTACATGTCTACGAAGAGCTAACAGATCTGTCCTGGAAAAAGTGCAGCTGGAATGCTCCTCGGAAGTGAGAATGGCCAGACTTCATTTCACCTACTTTGGTCATGTTGTCAGAAGGAACATTTCCCTACAGAAAGACATCATGCTTGGTAAAGCAGAGAGTCAGTCAAAAAGTGGAAGGCTCTCATCGAGATGGATTGGCACAGTGACTGCCACAATGGGCTCAATTATAGCAAGGATTGTTAGGCTGTGCAGGACCAGCCACAGGGGTAAGTTCAGTTTCTGGTCTGAAATATGTCTAGAGGCCATAGTCTTGGAGGTTCACCAGACTCTATTAGACAAGTAAGACTGATCTTTTTTTTTTTTATAATTTTGAGTTTTGTTCTACATTTTTCTTCCATTTTAGCCTATAGATCCAAATGGAGGAGCTCTGGTAGCCTAGTGCCTAAGGCATTTGACTGCTAACCAGAAGGCTGGCGGTTCAAACCCACCAGCCTCAGAAGGAAGGTTGGGCAATCTACTTCATAGCGATACTGCCTCGGAAACCCAAGGATTCGTCACTATGGGTCAGATCTGACTGGAAGGCAGTCAGGACTACTATTTTGCAGTCAGTGTTAGCTAGGCATCCTCTAGTTCTAGTCTCATGGTCATGTAGGCTGCGTTTTCCAAGGTCCACTAGTCCCTTGAACTAACTTTTTCCATGTGTCTTTGATTTTCTTAACTTTTTTTTTTTTTTTTTTTAAGAGAGAAGGAGACCAATAGTTGCATCTTAGATGGCTACTCATAGGCTTTTAAGACTCCAGTCACTACTCACCAAA
>NW_006922808.1:39702-40719 GCF_000298275.1 Orycteropus afer afer
GGGATTGGGCAGTGTTTCATTCTGCTGTGCATGGGGTCGCTATGAGTTTGAAACAACTCGACAGCACTTAACAACAACAACAACATACTATGTTATATCAATTTATCTTGCTGTCCCCTGAAACCATAGCCCTTAGCCTGTAGGTCCAGTGACTCATTCCCTCAAGACATTTGGTTGTGGCTAAGAAGTTATCATAAATTTGCGCCTGTTAGCTCAATTGCATATATAGAGAGATTTTTATAGCACATATAAATATATATGTAGAAATATTGTCTGACAAACCTATGTATGATTATGAGTATATTTCCATTTGCCTATCCATACCTGATCATTTTGCCTGTCTACCTGTGCATTCACCCATAGATTAATGTTTGTTATCACTGATCTTATAGTATTGACACATTTATACTGGTTACAAAGTGGGAACATATTATTATATGGCACATATTAATTTATATGTATTTGTTATGTTTTTGTTGTTGTTATGTTCCGTTGAGTCAGCCCCGACACATAGCGACCCCTCCCTGGGTTTCCGAGGCAGTATCACTACGGAAGTAGGATTGCCCAACCTTCCTTAGTATAATTAATTAATTGTTTAAAAGCAAATCTTGAAAATGTTAGATTAGATTCTTGAAATCCATAAAATCAGTGCAGATACATTCACAGGAACAAACACATGATGACAAGAGTGTATGTTTGTACAAGTTGAAATTAAGCAGTCATCTGAATCTATACTGCAATCTAGTATCACAGGTCAAATATTTATAAAACAGTCAAAGCGTATCCATTGATTCAACCATACTCTAGTACCAAATGACCTCACACCTTTCTAGACTTTTGAAGCCTTGCAAAAAAGAATATAAATATGCTCCAACATATTTTAAGATATAATCACATAGTTTTCTATCAATAGACCTCCAGTTTCATTTTTAAAAGTCACAATTTCAAATTTCTCATGGATAATAGTAAGTCTCCATCACTCAATTTTTTAATTTCATTGTGTGTGTATGTGTGTGT
>NW_006922808.1:41523-44843 GCF_000298275.1 Orycteropus afer afer
TCAATAATGCCACAATGAAAATTGGTATACCAGTATCTGTTGGAACCCCTGCTTTCTAATATTTTGGGTGTGTACCTAGGAGTATTATGTCCTTGATATCATCCCACAACTCATCCAGTCTTCAGTCACTGGTATGGAATGCATCAACTTGTTCTTCAGATGGTGTCTAAATTCAGGAGGTGTTTTCTCAAGGTGATACTTAGGCTCAAGTAGACTTGCTTTAATTTTCTTCAGCTTCAACTTAAACTTGCATATGAGCAGTTGATGGATTTTCCACAGTTGGTCCCTGGCCTTGTTCTGAATAAGTTTGAGCTTCTCCATCATCTCTTTCCACAAATTTAGTCAATTTGATTTCTATTACATCTGGTGAAGTCCATATGCATAGTTGCTGTTTATATTGTTTAAGAAATGATTTATAATGATTTAGTTTTAGTCTTGTAAAATTCTATCATGCAATCTCTGGTGTCATTTCTATCATCAAAGTCTTATTTTTTCAACTACAGAGCTTCTTCTTTGTCCCTAACTTTTGCATTCCAGTCACCAGTAGCTATCAAAAATCTTTATTTCATATCTGGTCAATATCTGACTTCAGAAGTTGATAAAAAGTCTTCAGCTTCTTCAATTTTGGCTTTAGTGGTTGGTGTGTAAACTTGAATAATAGTAGTAATAACTGGTCTTCTTTGTAAGCACATGGATATTATATTATCACTAACAACATTGTACTTCAGGCTATATTCTGAATGGTCTTTTTGATAATGAATGTGATATCAATCCTACACAATTTTTCATTCCTGGCAGAGTAGACCATATGATTGTCCTATTCAAAATAGCCAATATAGTCCATTTCAACTCCTTAGTGTCTACAATATTGACCTTTATGCATTTGATTTTGTTTTTTAAATAATCTAATTTTCCTAGATTCATACTTCATAATTCTACTTGAAGAAAGCAAAAGGTCATTAAATATACAGGAAAGAAAGGAAAAAAAAAAACTGAAATAGATATCAGAAGAGACTCTGAAACTTGCTCTTAAACATAAAATAGCTAAAACAAATAGAAGAAATGATGAGTTAAAATATCTGACCAGAAAATATCGAAAGTGTGGCTCAAGAAAATAGTCAGTTATTATAATGCAATGTGCTAAAACCTGGAGTTAAAAAACTAACAGAGAAGATTATGCTCAGCATTTCTCAAGATGAAGAGACTGAAGGAAAAAAAAAAAAAAAAAAACTTGAGTTGCAATATTGATGGATTCTATGTGCAAAATATTGAAGGATGCATGAAACATGAAAAGAAAATGGAAGGAATATAGAGTTACTGTACCAAAAATAATTGGTTGATATTCAACCATTTCAGAGAGTAGAATATGACTAAGAATCAATGGTACTGAAGGAAGAAGTTCAAAATGCACAAAGTTCCAGGAATAGAAGGAATAATAATTGAGGTGCTTCAACAATTGTACCACTTGAAGTGCTCATTAGTCTATACCAAAAAATTTGGGAGAAAGCTACTTGGCCAACTGACTGGAATAAACCCATATTTGGGCTGATTCCAAAGATAGGTGATTCAACAAGATGCAGAAATTATTGAACAATATGATTAGTTGTTACATGCAAGTAAAATTTTGCTGAAAATAATTCAAAAACAATTGCAGCAGCCAATAGACAGGGAACTGCCAGAAATTCAAATCAGATTCAGAAAAGGACATGGAATGAGGGATATCATTGTTGATGTTAAGTGGATCTTGGTTGAAAGCAGAGAATACCAAAAAGATGTTTACCTGTGTTTTATGGACAATTGAAAAGTGTTTGTCTGTGTGATTCATAACAAATTTTGGATAACACTGGAAGGCTCAGAAGTCTAGAACATTTAATGGTATCCACGTAGAACCTGTACATAGATCAAGAGGCAGTTGTTCAAACAGAACCAGGATATACTGCATGGTTTAAAATGAGGAAATATATGCATCAGGGTTGTATCTTTCCTTCATAATTATTCTATATGTATGTAGAACAAATAACCCCAAAAGTTAGACTATATGAAGAATGTGATATCAGGTTTGGACAAAGACTCATTAACAACCTACAACAGGCAGATGACACAACCTTGCTTGCTGAAAACAAAGAGGACTTAAAGCACTTACTGAAAAAGATCAAAGACTACAGCCTTCAGTGTGTATTACACCTGAACATAAAACAAAAATCCTCACCCACTAGATCAATAAGCAACATAAAAATAAGTGGAGAAAAAGTTTAAGTTATCAAGGATTTAGTTTTACTTGGGTCCATAATATGGAAGCATCAGTCAACTAATCAAATGACATATCACACTGGGCAAATCTGTGGCAAAAGACCTTTTTTAAAATATTAAAGAACAAAGCTGTAACATCAGGATTGGAGGAAGGTTCATTAGTAATCTGAGTTATGCAGATGATACTACATTGCTTACTGAAAGTGAAGAAAACTTGAAGCACTTACTAATGAATATCAAAAGCCTTCAGTATGGATTATACCTCAACATAAAGAAAACAATAATCTTCGTAACTAACCAATAAGCAACATCATGATAAATGGAGAAAGACTGAAAATGTCAATGATTTCAATTACTTGGATCTATGTATAATCAACACCCTTGAAAGCAAAAGTTAAGAAATCAAATAACATATTTCATTGGGCTAATGTGCTGCAAAAGATCTCTTCAAGGTATTAAAGACTAAGGTGTGCCTGATCTAAGTGATAGTCTTTTCAGTAGCCACATATGCATGTGAAAGCTGGACTATGACTCAGGAAGACTGCAAAATAATTGGTTTATGTGAATTATGTTTCAGGAGTAGAATATTGAATATACCATTGACTACCAGAAGGAAAAACAAATCTGTCTTGGAAAAAATACAACCGGAATATTTCTTGGATGATAAATTGGTCAGATTTGCTCTCTCGTACTTCAGTCATGTTATCAGAAGAGAGATGTCTTTGGAGATGGATATTATGCTTGGTAAAGTAGATGATCAGCAAAAAGTTTGAAGGCCCTTAATTAGATGGACAGACACAGCAGCTACAACAAAGAGCACAAGCAGTGTTTGGTTCTGTTGTACCCAGGAGAGCTATGAATCAAAACCTACTCGTCAGCATCTAAAAACAGCTACAACACCAATGTTGGTTATGGTAACAGTTTCATATACGTTTACTTACACATGTCAAAACTTATTGAGCTGTATAATTTAAAAATGTGTTTCTTATTGGTATATGAATATTAGGAGCTCTGGTAGCATAGTAGCTAAAGCACTTGACTGCTAACCAGAAGGCTGGTGGTTCAAACCC
>NW_006922808.1:44990-56495 GCF_000298275.1 Orycteropus afer afer
AAAAAAAAAAAACCTCACTGCCCTAGAGTACATATCGAAAATCAACACATAGATATTTTGAGGAAAGCATTTTATTAATTTTAAAAAAATAATAATTTAATGTTATTCCACATAAATTAGTCCAGAAATTATAAAATGTAGCAAAAAAATAATATTAAAACAACTTTAAAAATTCAGAAATAACTGTATAGAGTAATTTAAAATACTCTTAGAAAAATTTGGGTTCAAGTTACTTTGCAGAATAATTCTATCAAACATTTAAGGACAATTAGAATTCTTTGTTCATTAACTCTTCTGAAGGGGAAAAAAAAAGAGAAAAACATTTTTCAACTCCTTTTATGAAGTTAGCAAATCCTTGGTACCAAATTTTGACATGAGCATTTAAATAAAGGGTGCGTACAGACCAGACTCAATCAGAAAAACAAATACAAATTTGTCAAACCAAAAGGATACCAAAAGCAGCAATAATAAAAAATATAATTAGTTAGAACCAAATTATAATTATTACAAAAACCATTTTTATATAATATTTAAGACTAAGAACTCATGAGATAGTTTAATAAATGATAAATAATAGAAGACAGAATCAGTGAACTTTTTTCCTTCTCCCAGTTTCCTAGGGATTCCTTAATTATTTTCTAAAATTATACACTATATCACCCTTTTATAAACTTTTAAAATTTATATGTATTTATATATGCATGGTGAAAGAGTAGAGATACATATTTTATGCATATGAAGAAATCAGAAAATATTTTAATTAGTTTTCTTAATTATTTTAAATAATTTTAATTAGGTTATGAGGTGGTTAACTTTGTGTGTCAACATGGCTGGGCCTGGTTGAGTGGTTGGCCAGCTGAATGTAGTTATGGGGATGTTAAGATTGGTAATTAACTAGATGGTGGCATCTATTGGAGCAGCTGAAGCAGCTTTGGGTATGTGGTCTGCTTCCTGTATATAAGAAACAGCTTTGGGAATGGTCTCTAGCTAAAGGCACGCCTGAACCCTGCATGTAGCCATGTAGTTGTTCATCAGCCTGCCATGCTCTGCCAACCTTGGGACTTACAATGGACTTGAATCAATGGCCTGCTGTGTGGTTTGGTAACATCAGGACTGTGCTTTTTTACTTTTCAACCTTGGGCTTGTCAGCCTCAGCAGCCATCAGCTGAGTGAAGAAAATCCTCCAGCTTCAGTGGGCCAAGAGCAGGAGGCAGAGCTGAAGCCCAAGGCTGAAGGGCTTTCACCTAGCCCCTAGAGTCTGACACTTTGAACTGGGGCTTAAAGACTCCAAACTGTAAGAGAATGAACTTCCGTTTGTTCAAGCCATCCATTTGTGGTATATACCTGTCAGAGTGGCACTAGGTAACCAAGACATGTTACAAGGTTTGAAACGGGCTTCTGTTCTTATTGATGATTAATATGACAGACTTTTGTATTTACAGTTGACCGTGACTTTTCTGGGAGCTCTGGTGGCATAGTGCTTATGGCATGTGACTGCTAAGGAGAAGGCTGGCGGTTCAAACCCACCAGCAACTCTTCAGAAGGAAGATTGGGCAATCTACTTCTTTAGTGATATTGCCTTAGAAACCCAAGGAGGGGTCGCTGTGAGTCAGATCTGACTCCACGGCAGTGAATTTTTTTTTTTTTTTTTTTTTGGGTCACTTTTCTGGAAACTCCATGTTCATCTGACCAAGGGATTATAAATAAGTTTCTGAAAACCTCAGGTCCATGGGAAAAAACAAAAAAAGATTATAATCACAGTTTGCTGTTTTCCAGAAATGAGATGAGTCAAAGTTCTCTTTGAGCAAATTTCACTTTTCTGTACAAACAAGCCAAATACTATCATGTTTTCACAAGTGTTATGACAATCTTTGTCCTGGAGATAAGCTAGTGACATTCTACTCTATTTTATAGAGTACACTAGAAGTCAGAATTGACTTGACAGCAGTGAAGTTAATCAACTATCTAGCATCTTTTACTACTATAATATTTCAAAATTCATATATATTCATGGATGTATAAACAAAAAATGGGAATACATATTTAATGGCTACATATTTTTCTCAAGGAGAAGAATGAATACATCCAAAAGTAATTTAATTAGGCGTTACTACTTTGAAATGAGTTTCTATTAATTCTCATCTAAAGATGAATATCAGAGACTTTTGTATTATCTATCTTGATTGTTAGCAGATTGTTTCTGAAGAGCTCATGTCCATATATATTATAAAAGTATATATTATATATGTCCATATATATATAATATATATATATGTCCGTATATATTATAAAAGAAATTATAAAAGTTTCTGAAAACTTTTATATCTATGGGACTAAGGAATTATAAACAGTTTACTATTTTCCAAGAATGAGGTCAGCTAGATGGTTCTTTAAGGCATTTCCATTTTTCTGTACAAGTATGTCAAATGCTGCCATGTTTCCATAATGTTATGATAATCTCTGTGGTAGAGGGAGATGAAGTAATGGTATTCATTCCTTAAAACTGTGTCTCAGCAGCTCTTTCTCCCATATGTAGACACATGACTATACATATCCATCCAGAATCAAGTGTCATTTGATCTCTCCTAATGTGAAAAAGGCAGGTTGTATAAGGAGGGAATTTGGGCCATAGCATGACCTGAGAATTTTGCTTCATCACATTGGATGGAAGATTTTTCATATATAACCTGTTATACATATTGTATAGTAGTATACACATTGGGTGTAATTTAGACATATAATTCATTTATTTATAATGCAAATGCAACCACTGCCTTGGAGTTGGATCTGACTCACAGAGACCCCTCCTTGGGTTTCCAAGGAGGTATCGCTATGGAAGAAGATTGTCCAAACTTCTTTCTGAAGAGTGGCTGGTGGGTTTGAACCGCCAGCCTTCTGGTTAATAGTCAGATATCTTAGGCACTACACCATCAGAGTTCCCAATTTATTTATAGGTATATGTATGTTTTTTGTTTTTTTTTCTAAAATTTTCAATCTTTATTAAATATTACTTAAGGAGATATTTTTAAACAATCTATTCTGATGGTTCCTGTTCATTTCAAAGCTAAAACATTATCATAGTCTTCCTGTATATAGCTATTTATCTAATTTTATAATCTACATGTACATATGTTAATATTATATATATATTTATAAAAATAAATATACTACATTAAATTAAGGAGCTCTGGTAGCATAGTGCCTAAGGCACTTGACTGCTCACCAGAAGGCTGGCGGTTCAAACCCACCAGCCACTCCTCGGAAGGAAGGTTGGGCAATCCTACTTCTGTAGGGATACTGCCTCGGAAACCCAAGGAGGGGTCACTATGAGTCGGGGCTGACTCGACAGCATATGACAACAACAAGAACAAACATTAAATTAATAAAATTGTGTTTTTCATGTTGTTCAGTTATATACTAATTTAGAATGCCTTATATGAACATTTGGGAGCTCTGGTAGTATAGTTCCTAAGACACTTGACTGCTAACCAGAAGGCTGGCAGTTCAAACCCACCAGCCACTCCTCGGATGGAAGGTTGAGCAATCTACTTCTGTAGTGACACTGCCTCAGCAACCCAAGGAGTGGTCTCTATGAGTCGGGTCCGACTTGACGGCACATAACAAAAACAACATATGAACATTTCAATTTTGTGGTACTTAAGGATGAGTTTAAGCATCATTGGTATATTAAGCACATATAACAAAATTGTCAAATATAATAATGTAGACACATATTTAAAGAATCTCATATTTTTATATCTTACAATAATATTTTATAATATGGACAGACATAGCCATCTATCTTGTAAAATTGTATGGTACTAAAAATGATAAATTAGAGTTAGCTTAATGTACCATCATCTGCCATCTTATCTGGACATTAAAAAATAAATTTACTAATTCATATTCACAAGTCAGGGATGTTAAGCATCCATTCTGGATATTGTGATATATTCTTTCTACTATTTGCAGTTCTATAACAAATGTAACTATGGTCATCAAAATTCTACTAGTAAAGTTGATAAATTTTATTTTATAAATAGAATCTTTTTTTTTAATGTTCTTGGAAGAAAATTACAGTCTTATATTCAAAAATGCTCTATTATTTAATAAGTTTTGATCTTCTACTCCTTCAAAATATCAATAATAATTTTCTATTCAAGACTGTAGTTTCACTAAAATAACTAAAATGTAAAATTTCAAATTAATGCAGAATCAAATAATTAGTTTTAGCATACATTTTGCTGTTAGCCTACTATAGACTGAAAAATAGACATGATGGTTAAATTAAACAAAATCCCACAATGATAGTGACAGTGTTTTTCTTTATCTAAACCCCAAAAGTTTGATAATATAATTTTCAAAAACTTGGACAGTATAAATCCATTGCTCTCCCTATGTCATTCTCCACATATTTATCTAATTTGAAGCAGTTCTGCCCACTTTCAAAAATAATGAAAGTGTGTTGACTGCTCTAGCAGTGAAAAAAAGGTGAGCAGAACAGAGTGTGGGTATTAGGATATTCTGGATTCTGTTCATGCAAAAAATCTTATCATGTTTTTACTTGAAAAGGTAAGTTTGTACCACTGCCATTTTCTCTTTCTGATGGTCAATATGATAATATCTTAGATATGTTGTTGTTGTTGTTGTTATTTGCCATCGAGTCGGCCCCAACTCATAGCGACCCCTCCTTGGGTTTCCGAGGCAGTATCACTACGGAAGTAGGAATGCCCAACCTTCCTTCCGAGGAGTGGCTGGTGGGTTTGAACCGCCAGCTTTCTGGTTAGCAGTCAAGTAGGGCTGGTATAATAGAATTACCATAAGTAGATGGCTTTAACAAACAAATTATTTTTTCTCACAGTTTAGGAGTTTGAAACTCTGAATTCAGAAAACTAGCTCTGTTGTTGTTATTGTCAAGTCATCTCCGACTCATAGTGACCCTATGCACAGTGGAATGAAACACTGCCTTGTCTTGTGCCAGCCTCACAATCCTTGCTATACCTGAGCCCATCAGTGAAGCCACTGTGTCCTTCCATCTCGTTAAGGGCCTTCCCTTTCTCCACTGACCCTCCACTTTACCAAGCATGATATCCTTCTCTAGGGAATGGTTCCTTCTGACAACATGACCAAAGTAGGTGAGACAAAGTCTGGCCATTCTCACTTCCAAAGGGTATTCTGGCTGCACTTCATCCAGGATAGATTTGTTAGTCCTTTTAGCAGACCATGATACTCTTAGCATTCTTCTCCAACACCACAACTCAAAAGCATGAACTCTTCTCCTGTCTTCTTTATTCATTGTCCACATTTTACATGCATAGGAGGTGATTGAAAATACCATGACTTGGTTTGGGAGTACCTTATTCTTCAAGGAGACATCTTTGCTTTCCGTCACTTGAAAGAAGTCTTTTGCAGCAGATTTGCCCAACACAATATGTTGTCTGATGACTTGACTGCTCTAGGGGAAGGCTTTCTTTCTGTCAGCTCTGGAGGACTGTACTTGTCTCTTTAGTTTCTGCTTCCTCATTCCTTGGAGATATCCATGTTTCTTGGCATCTATGTTACCCCATTTATCTTCTGCTCCCTTGTATATCTCAAAAGAAGTTGACTCAATTTACACCATACACTAGCCCTGCCTCATTGATAGAACAATGTCAAGCAAAAGGTTTATAACCACAGGCATTGTTCTGGTTACTTTGTGCCACTCTAAGAGAAAATACCCCAAATGGAAAGGCTTTAACAAACAGCAGCTTATTCTCTTACAGTTTTGGAGGCTACAAGTATGAGGTCAAAATGTCAGGCTCTAGGGGATGGGTTAAAGCCCCTCAACCTTGGGCCTCAGCCCTGCCTCTTGCTCCTGGCCCACTGAAGTTGGAGGCTTTCTTCACTCAGGCAGCTGCTGGCTGGTGAGGCTGACAAACCCAAAGTTGACAAGTAAAAAGGCACAGTCCCAATATTACAAACCACATGACAGGCTATTGATTCAAGTCTATTAAGAGTCCCAAGATCAGCAGAAAACATGGCAGGCTGCTGAATAATTACTCAGCTATGTGCAGAATTTAAGAGTGCCAAAAGCTTCAGACCAATCCTAAAGCTTCTCCTTATTTACTGGGAGCAGACCACATCCCTAAGGCAACTACTCAACTGCTCACAGAAGACTCCACCAGGGAGTTGATTACCAGTCTTATAATGGGGAATACTAGATTCAACTGTCCAGCCACCCAAAACCAGGCCCAGCCAACTTGATGTATAATCTTAACTACCACAGGCATGTTACTGTAGTTAAGTGTCATTAAGTCCTTTCTAACTCATAGTGACCTTATATACAAGAGAATGCAACACTGCCAATTGCCATCTCACAATCAATGCTATGCTAGAACCCATCATCACAGCCACTGTGTCAGTCCATCTCATTGAGAGTCTACATATTTTTTTGCTGACCTTCTACTATATCAATCATGATATATTTCTCCAGAGATTGGTCCTTTCTGACAACATGACCAAAGTAGGTGAGACGAAGTCTGCCCATTCTCACTTCCAGGGAACATCTAGCTGCACTACTTCCAAGACAGCTTTGTTCATTTTTCTGGAAGTCCACGGTATTTTCAATATTCTTTGTGAACACCACAATCCAAATGCATCAATTTTTCCTCATTGTTTACCTTCTTTATTCATTGCCCAGCATTCACATATGTCTGAAAAGAGCATGGCTTGGATCAACCATGGCTTGGACCAGGTTCAATTTAATCTTAAAAGTGTTATCTTTAATGTGACCTTTGATTTCTGATTTCTTGACTACTGCTTCCAAGGCTGTTGATTGTGGATCTAAGTAAAATGAAATCCTTCATAACTTCAATCTTTTTTCCATTTTTTTTGAGGTTGAACCACAGGCATAAAGGTTACAATTTACAATATATATATTTTTTAGAGACATAGTTCAATTAATAACAGATAATGAAAGAACCAACAGATGATAGGACAGAAAGCTTTTGAGGTTCTTTTTGTTGTTGTGATCATGTGAATACATTCTTAGGCAGACTGTGTTTCTATGAGTGAATATTTGTGTTACTATAATTCTCTCTCTACTCCCAATAAATCTCACAGCAGATTTTAATGTCTTAGAACTAGCAATAGCCCTATTGCAGGGAAGTACATGGAGTTGACCTTACCATGCATTTTGTTGCTTAAGAAAAATGGAAAATATCACCCATATTTTCATGTCTTCTTTTCAGTTATCTTGTAATTTTTATCTTCCATAAATTCTCCATTTTCATTTGAATTAAATTTGAGAGGGTAAGGTTAGGATTAAACTCTTTTACAATGTGACCTGTGCCTTTCCTCAATGTTATCTATTCTTTTCTCTCTGGCCCTTCCTATTTTGCTAATTAACGTCAGGCCATGAAAGGACCATGATTCAGTGGCACCTGACAGCAAAAATAGGTCCATATCCCCAGTGATTCAAACAAATGTTCATCTCTTACAAGCAGTTTCATTTCCTCCCCACTTAAACATTTTTCTTTTTATACTACCGGGCTTAGACTTTCCTTCCGAGTCAAATACCTTAGGCACTATGCCACCTAAGCTCCTAAAAACATGGCTAGTCATAGAAAATGATGTTGGCACACACAATAACAATGAAGTCGATAGACGTGATAATGACAAATCACAGGTTGTTATTTGATGATCTGTAAGACTTATTTTTAACCTGGCTATTAACCAGGCATAATGTTAAATGTTTTAAGTAGGTTATCTCATTCTACCTTCTTGGAAACTCAAGGAACATATATCTTTATAATTTTAGGTGTGAAAGCAGATATGTTTGCTATTCCTGTGCCATGTGCTTTTCCTTTAGTGTGTTTATATAACTACATGTTACTTGTTTTTCTTCTTCTTCTTCTTTTTTAATGTAATTTGGATGAAAGTTTACAGAGGAAATTCATTTTCCATACAACAGTTTGTACACATTTCATTTCATGACAATGATTGCAATCCCCATTATGTAACAGCTCTCTTTCCACTTCTTTCTGTGATTATCTCTTCCCTGTGTCCTTTCCTGGGGAGCTCTGGTAGCATAGTGGCTAAGGCATTTGACTGCTAACCAGAAGGCTGGCAGTTCAAACCCACCAACCACTCCTCAGAAGGAAGGTTGGGCAATCTACTTCCGTGGTGATACCACCTCAGAAACCCAAGGAGGGGTCGCTGTGTGTCCTTTTCTATGCATTCCTACCTTCTGAGCTATCTGCATATGTAAATACTGCCCTTCTGACCTCTCTTGGTTGATTATTCTAAGCAATGTAACTACCTGGTGTAAATGTTTACCTTACCTGCATATTATTTGGCTGGCAGCCATGGACTGAGTTCAATTCCAGGCCTCAGAGGTGACTAGGGGCCATAGTCTTGGTGGTCTCCATCAGACCAGTAACCCTGGTCTATGTCCTTAGTTCTTACATTCAATTAAAAGGGCTCCTCCTTTGTTTCACTACTAGACTTCTGTCTCTGGGTGCAGTAGTATCATGATTCTACCATCTGGTGCTGGTTTGTTAGCCATCCAATGATTCTCTGCTTCACAATATTCTCTTTCATTATGGATTTGGTTTTGAGTTTTAGAACTTTCAGAGAAACTTGAAAACAGTTCAGTTTTTGATCAAAACAATACAGGGAGTTGATCTGTTACTTTATTGTAAGTGTACCTCAGGTTCCATAAAATATTTATCAAAGGAATGTCTGGATTTTATCCTATATTTTTTATTTTCATTTCTGTTACTTTTGTTAACTAGCGCTTTATTCTCCCTTACTAAGGAATTGTCAAAACATAATGTTTTAGTGGTTTCTTTCAATTTTCTTTCTCCTTGTGATCCTCTGAGAAACACTCTGAAATCCATCTCTACACTGTGGCTGTCACTGTTGTGTGCAGTGTGGAAACGAGGATTTCCCTGCTTGATACATCTCAGGCTACCCTGACTTCATTTCTGAAAATTATACTTATAGACCATTATCCTCATGACCATCTGGATCCTAAGATTTCATGTAGTCCTGGTGAACATTGTAATACAAAGTTAAGAGAACTATAAGTATCTAATTTTCTTAAAGTATCTGATTTTTAATGTATGACAAAAGTTTTTGCAGTCTTTAATTAAATGAAAAACTGCAACATTTTGAGACATATCCATATGTGTATAAAGTATATAAAGACAAGAGATATTTTTTTTTTCCTTGATAATAGTGTCTAACCCAATTAGATTGTTATTTTGCATTATCTCATTTTATTGTATATGAAACTATCATAAATTGGAACTGTGACAATTGAAATTTTGGTAATTGGAATTCCATTAAATGTAATTTGTATTAGCATTTAAATTCTAAAGCACTTGGGGTGTGGAAGGCTACGGTCCTCAGTGGGAGCCGCAACTCCATTTGGAGGCTTGACATAAGTTTCAGATGCCATTTGGATTCTTTCTGACCATTAAACCATCTTTATGGTTGTGCACAGGGAAGTCTGGGTATGCACAGTTAGCCTTCAGGAAGAGTATGGTTGAAAGTAGATCATGCACACACAAGGAACTAGGGAACTTGCCTGAGAGTATCCTTTTCTAATTTAAATTAAGGTTGGGATCTTGGTATTGTTTAATAGCCACCTTGTGAATAAAACTTGTGCTGCATGATCATAAGTCACAGCCTATCCAGACCACCACCTAGCCAGGTAGTCAAGGCCAAGAACCAATCTTCTAACCCTTTCCTATCTTCAAATCACAATCACATTCTTTTCCCTGCTTCTGCAGTCCCACCTGCAACAGTGAAGAAACTGTCTACCACAAATCATGATTTTATGATTCACTTGTTTAAAATCATATATAATTAGCCACATGGCAATGACTCAGCAAACTCCATTCAGCTTTCTCATGCTCATGGTTTCCCTCATCCAGAATGATTGCCTTTGTTTTGTCTTTGTTCTGCCCAAGGCTTAGTAAAAATGTCTCTATTGATCCTGTTTGAATTTGATGTCTCTTTTCTCCTGTTAGAAACTTAATGAACTGAAAAAAAAAAAAAGTATTTAGTGACTCAGTAGAGACTTTTTTTTTTTTTTTTAACATTTTTACTTCTTTACAGAGAGTATTTTAGGAGACCAGTTAAAAAACAACAACAAAAACAATTCAGTCAGGATCTCATAAACACAGTTTACTTAGACTCTAATATTATTATAGCTACTGGTCTCTAATTGAGGCAGAGGTAGAACCAGGGTTACATGAAGTATACCATTTGACCTCTCAAGCTGTGTGCAAATGAAAACAAATAAAATTGAAAATTTTGTAGTGTTTGTTATATAACAGGGAAGCTTCTCAGATCTCATTTTATTTTCTGAACAAGTAAATGATAAAGCATCTATTTTTTTAAAAATTAGAGAAACAGGGGTTAGATAAATTGCCCATGTCCACAATAGCTAGTGTCTGTCATAAATCATCTTGGATGAGTTTAGCTCAGATAAAATGACTGACTCTATCAATAATCCTCTTGTTATCTTTTACTTATGAGGACTTTACATCCTTACATGTAAGATTTTCTTCATTCAAATTGAACATATATAACTGATCATTGATTATGTGTCAATATACATTATAAAAAAGGGAGAGGGGTAGAGATTAACATCTCTTCTCTATTTCAAGGAATACAGAAGTGAAAAAGAAAAGTAAATGAGTTTTGAGTTCTGTAAAGCCTGAGTTGAATATTAATCAATTAGCAAATTAATTAGTATTAGCCCATAAATTCTGGTAATTATGATGATGATGATGAACTATAATATAGAAGTGATAATATTTGTGATTCTGGAAGTGATACATTTTTATAATTACAGGTTTTGTCTTTCTCACCAGATGTCTGCAATAAGCTTCTATTTCTTCATTAAGATGAATATTCTTTCTTCTATATCACTATAAGCAATTTGTTTTATTTCTGAGTTGGTATTGGTATCTCAGGAAACACCTTCCATCTTGTCATCCAAGTCTGTACAATTTTTCTAGGTCACAGGCTAAAGCTGACAGGTCTAATCATCAGTCTCTTGGCCCTCACCTACATAGTCATGATCTTTACCACAATGTTCATGGTGACTCCAGATATGTTAGGGCCACAAATTGACCCTAACATGTAAGGTCTTGCTCTACTTGAGACAGTATTGAGAGGGTCTTTCCATCAGCCCCACATGCTTGCTGAGTGTTATTCAGGAACAATAAAAAATGGCAGTTCAGGCTATTACCATCTGCCCCAACATCTCCTGGTTATCAAAGTTCAAACATGAAACCATTATTGCATCTTATGTTTATTTCATCTGAGTCTTCATAACACCCATAATTGGCATCATAATAACCTAAACATCTGAGATTCCCAATAGGACCAGGGAAAATTTTAATTTTCACTAAATACTGTGTTCTTTGGCCCATGAAATATAGCCACAGATCCCATATTTTCTTAATGGAATGACTTCTTTATAGGAATCATGATCCTCTGCAGTGGCTA
>NW_006922808.1:57865-58448 GCF_000298275.1 Orycteropus afer afer
CCTCTAGGAGGTCTCCTTTTGAGCCTGGCAGAGTGGCCAAACTAGCTAATCATAACATCAGAATTCTGAACACCTGAGAGAGAGCAAACTTCCCAAAACATTGCTTTGTGCCACTCCCAACAGAAATACCCCAGGTAGATAACATTTATAATCAGGAGCTCCTCAGTTGCTCACAGCAAATTCCACCACGGAGTTTACAAAGACACATAGCTAGAAAAGCCATACCAGATAATTTACTACACTGCAGTCTGTATATCAAAAGTTCGATATAGACCTCATTGTGCTAGAGTGAAGTTGCCATCTAGAGTCTTAGAGTACAATCCCTTTACTTTCTTTTTCCTGATTCTAGAAGCCATTTGCATTCCTTGGACTGAAACCATTTTCTTCATCTTCAAATTTAAAATTTTTACATCTCTCTGAGCATTCTTCCATCATAACATATGTCCCTCTGATCCAAGCTGGGAATGATTCTCTGCTTTTAAAGACTCATGTAGATAGGTTAGATGCATCTGAATAATCCAAAATAAACTTCCCATCTCAAGATCCTAAAGTTTAATTACCTATTCAAAGTGTCTTTTGTCAT
>NW_006922808.1:58636-59618 GCF_000298275.1 Orycteropus afer afer
TTTTTTTTTGTTTGTTTTATCTGTTCTTTGTTGTACCCTGTAAAACTAGATGAGTTTTAGGCTTTGTAGTCAATCAAAGACTATATAGTCAATTAATTAATGATTATGAAGTGCCTGATTTAATACATGTAAGAAAATGGCAAAATGATGGAAAAAAATCTCTTTCCTTGAGTATCAGTGTTTGCTGTATATACAACCTCTCAAAAGAAAGGCTTAAAACTTAATTTTTTACTAATTTATCTCTGGTTCCACTGGGCAGTTCTGTTGATCTGACCCAAATTTAACTAATCTGGGACAAACCTGGCTGATCTGGAATGAATTCACTCATGTATCACTAATTAGCTGGGCTTTGGTTGGGCTTGACTATTCTATGATGGATTCTATCATATGTCTGGCAGTTTTCCAGTCAATAACAGAACAAAGACATTAGCATAATGGCTAAAGCACTTGACTGCTAACCAGAAAGCTGGCAGTTCAGACCCACCAGCCACTCCTTGGAAGGAAGGTTGGGCAATCCTACTTCTGTAGTGATACTGCCTCAGAAACTGAAGGAGGGGTCACTATGAGTCGGGGCTGACTCGATGGCACATAACAACAACAGAACAAATAGGTGTCATGCAACCTACATTTGTTCTTTTGGGAATGTTAATGTTTGGAAAGTGGGACAGCGAGAGAGCATCTTGCTGTCTTAACTCAGAACTAATGTAATATTTCAACTTTTTCTGCATTGTAACAAATTTACCAAAGAAAATCACACACTTGCACACATACAGTGAGAGAAAGAATATATTCTGTCTTCATGGAACCATGAATATTTGGTAAGGTGGAATTTATTGTCATTTTCTGCTATTGATCATACCAACTGTGAATCAACTGTGAATACTGTGTGTTTATGTGAACATGCACATAAACACACACAGGTAGAGATGAAGACATCAGATAGAAGCATTACTACTCTTAGAGTTTTATTAAGTTGATTTTT
>NW_006922808.1:60978-62059 GCF_000298275.1 Orycteropus afer afer
GTAATTTTATTTGTTATAAAAATTGTCTTGCTGTTGTTATTAGGTATTGTTGAGTCAGCTCTGACTCACAGTTACCCTATGTACAACAGAACAAAACACTGGTTCAATTGGTTTCTCATTTCATTGTTGAAGAGGATGTAGATTGTATGCCTGTTCCATCTTCTTGCTAGAAGCCCATGATGTCTTGATTGCTGCTTCCATGGGAGTTGACTGCAGATCCAAACAAAATGAAATCCTTGAAAACTTCAATCTTTTCTTCGTTTACCATGATCTTGTTTATAAATCCAGTTGTGAAGATTTTTGTCTCCTTTATGTTGAACAGTAATCCATATTGAAGACTCTCATCTTTGATCTTCATTAGTAAGTGCTTCAAGTCAACTTAATTTTAATGAAGCAAAGTGATGTCATCTGCATATCACAGGTTGTTAATGAGCTTTCTTCCAATCCTGATGCCACATTCTTTTTCATAAATCCAATTTCTTGGATTGTTTGCTCAACATAAAAAATTGAATAGTATGGGGAAAGGATACAATGCTGAAATACACACCCTTCCTAATTTTAAAACTTTCAGTATCCTTTTGTTCTCTTTGAGCAACATCCTCATGGTCTATGCACAGTTTCCTCAAGAGTACAATTAAGTGTTCTGGAATTCAAGTTCTTCACAGTGTTATCCATATAATTTGTTATGATCCACACAGTCAAATGTTTGTACATAGTCAATAAAGCACAGGTAAACATCTTTCTGGTATTCTCTGCTTTCAGCCAACCAAGACTTTTCTGACATCAGCAATGATATACCTCATTCTATGTCCACTTCTGAATCCAGCTTGCATTACTGGAAGTTCTCTGTCAATATGTTGATTTTGAATTATTTTGAATTATTTTGAGCAAGATTTTACTTGTTTGTGATATTAATGACATTGTTCTATAATTTCCACTTTCTGTTGAATCAGTTTTGTTTGGAATGGGCACTAATGTGGATCTGTTCCAATCAGTTGTCCAGGTAGTTGTCTTACAAATTAGTTGGCACAAATGAATAAATGCCTCCAACACTGAAATCATTTGTTGAAACCTCTCAATG
>NW_006922808.1:62839-63423 GCF_000298275.1 Orycteropus afer afer
TTTTTTTTTTTACATTCTGTTATCATGTTTATTTAGGTACGATTTACATACAGTGAAATCCACATTTTCACCTGAGTCAACAAATGCAGCAATGCGACCACCATCAACAAGATGTAGGATTGTTCCCTCTGTCCCAAATCCCTTGATGTCCTACTAAAATCATATCCAAACCCCTTCCCAGACATCCACTGTTGTTCTAGGTCAAAAGGATAAAATTTAAACATTAAAATTATACTAATAAATAATTATAGCATAGAACAAATTGTAAGCACACAAAACAAAATCCTATTTTTAAAAGCTCAGATGCTTTTTCAATTGTTCTTTTATATCAAGTGAACATCAGTAAAAATAAACCCAATCCCCACCCCCACCCCCACCGCAAAAAAAAACCTCACTGCCATCAAATTGATTCTGACTCATAGCAACCCCTTTTGGGTTCCCAAAGTGGCAAATTTCTACTGAAGTAGATTGTCCAGTCTTCCTTCTGTGGAGTGGCTGGTGGGTTTCAACAAACAACCTTCCAGTTAGCAGTCAAATGCCTTAGGCAGTATGCCACCAGAGCTCCTTAGAAATAAATCCAGATG
>NW_006922808.1:63523-64191 GCF_000298275.1 Orycteropus afer afer
GTCCAGTTGTCAGGATTTTCTTTTCTTTTTTTTAATTCTTTTATGTTGAGGTGTAATCCATACCACAGACTGTATTCTTTAATATTCATCAGTAAGTTCTTCAAGTTATCTTTATTTTCATCAAGCAAAATTGTGTCATCTGCATATCACAGGTTGCTAATGAGTCTTCCTTCAATCCTGATGTTGAGATCCTCTTCGTATAGTCCAGATTCTTGGATTATTTGCTTAGCATACAGATTGAATAATTATGGTAAAATGATACAACCCTGACACACTCCCTTCCTGATTTTAAACCATATAGTATCCTCTTGTTCTGTTCCAATGACAGCCTCCTCGTCTATGTACAGGTTCCTCATGAGCAAAATTAAGTGTTCCGGAATTCCCACTCTTCTCAATGTTCTTTTTCTCAATCCATAATTTGTTATGATCCACACAATAAAATGATTTTGCATAGTCAATAAAACACAAGTAAATATTTTTGTGGTATTCTTTGCTTTCAGCCAAGATCCAACCTCAGCAATGATATCTCTCATTCCACATTCTCTTCTGAATCTTTTTTATGTATGTATGTCTCTATCTATGCATGCAGTATATTTGTTTCTTCTAGTTCACAATACATTCCACATTCTTCTCCAACACCACAATTCAAATGCAACAATTCCTCTGCA
>NW_006922808.1:64291-65547 GCF_000298275.1 Orycteropus afer afer
GTTCTGGTGGCATAGTGGGTAAGACATTTGGCTGCTAACCACAAGGTGAGCAGTTCAATCCCACCAGCTGCTCCACAAAAGCAAAATTAGGCAAACTACTTCTGTACTACAACCTTGGAAACCCAATGGCAGTTGCCACTTGAATTCAATTCAATGACAGTGGGTTTTATGCTGGCACAGGCTGAGCCAATGTTCAGGGACTTGGTGGAAATTGATTAGCCAAATTTTGTTAACAAGAACTTTGTTTCAGATCCATCAGAGGAGGTAAGCATTTTAATAACCCATTTACGAGTGGAAATTGGGAGGGTCTGTGTCTTGACCCATCATAGGTAAACAGGACATGGAGCTTCCTGAGTCTCATCTGAGTCATCTGGGAAGAGTGTTTATTTTCCTGAACAATGAGATTTAAAGATGACCACTGCTTAGTTGTCAAAGTTGTCTTAAGATAAAAATAGTGAACCTAGTTAGATAGCAATTGATTCTTCTTAAAAAATTAATCTCTGTGGAGTACATGAACCAAGATTATGAATTTAAATGCCTCACTCTCAAGTTTCAGACTGAGGCTAGTTAATAAACTACTTGAAATAATGTAAATGATTTCTATGGAATTTTCTATGGGGCCAACTCAGATACAGGGCATAGCTATAAGTTCCAACTGATATTTGACACTTTTCTCTGAAAATTCATTCTTGCAACCACCAGAAGAGAGACAAGGAAAGCAAAAACCTCTATTCTGTGGGTATCCATCATCTCACTCAAATATCCTTTTCTCTGTTTGAAAACAGATGTCTTACAAGCAACAGCACCACTTAAGTGAATCAAATACTGAACTTGACCCTGACTTACCTGAGTCATTCGCTAAAGCCAAAAGGACCTTCCCTCTTCTTTTGATGGTTCTTGCATCATTCAATATCTTCCCCATAGAACCCTTCAGTATTTTAACTTGAGGCTTGAATGCCTTCTTCAGTTCTTCCAGCTTGAGAAATTAAATGTGTGTTCTTCTTTTTTGGTTTTCTAACTCCAGGCCTTTGAAAATTTCATTAT
This sequence comes from Orycteropus afer afer, assembly GCF_000298275.1. Taxonomy (NCBI): domain Eukaryota; kingdom Metazoa; phylum Chordata; class Mammalia; order Tubulidentata; family Orycteropodidae; genus Orycteropus; species Orycteropus afer. The sequence continues at coordinate 65,336 of NW_006922808.1, forward strand.
AATAGTTTACTTTGTGTTCTTGAGCTGCCCTTTGAAATCCTCTGTTCAGCTTTTTTATCTTGATTTTTCCTCCATTCACTTTCTCTACTCTCCATTCAAGAACAAGTTTCAGAGTCTTTTCTGATACCCATTTTGACATTTTCTTCCTTTCTTATCTTGTTAATGACTGTTTGCTTTCTTCATGTATATGTCCTTGATGTCACCCAACAACT
>NW_006922808.1:65927-67355 GCF_000298275.1 Orycteropus afer afer
TCATTTGTCTTGCAAAATTCTGTAATGTGATCTCTAGCTTCACATCTATCACTAAGGCTTTATTTTCCAATAACTGATGCTTTTTCTTTGTTTTCAACTTTCACATTCAAATCACCATCAATAATCAATAAATCTTGATTGTATGTTTTGTTAGTTGCAGACTGCAGAGGTTGGTAAAAATCTTTAGTTTCTTCATGTTTGGCTTTAGTGTCTATTGCATAAATTTCAATTATAATAACATTAACTGCTCTTCCTTGTAGTTGTATGGATGTAATCCTATCACTGACAGTATTGTACTTCAGGATAGATCTTGAAACATTCTTTGTGATGATGAATGTGATGCCATTCCTCTTCAGTTTGTCATTCCCAGCAGAGTAGATCATATAATTGTGTGATTCAAAATGGCCAAAACCAATCCATCTCAGCTCACTAATGACTAGGATATTAATCTTTATGCATTCTATTTCATTTGTAAAACTTCCAACTTTTCTAGGTTCATATTTTATACATTCCAAGGTTTGGTTATTAATGTATGTTTAGAGGTTTTTTTTTTTTTTTTTCCCCCTCATTTCAAGTAATTCTCCATTAACAAATGAAGATCATGAAAGCTTTATTCTATCCACATCATTAAGGTTCACTACGTTTTCAGGAGACAGCTCTTCCCCAGTGATATCTGGAGTGTCTTCCAACCTAAAGAGCTCATCTTCCAGCACTATATCAGACAATGTTTCAGGAGCTATTCATAAAGTCTTCAAGTAATATATCTGATAATGTTTCACTGCTATTCACATAGTTTCCAATGGCCAATTTTTTTCAGAAGTGTATTGCTCCTCCCTGCTTCTCAGTCTGTCATAGTCTGTAAGCTCTGCTGAAATTTATCCACTATGGGTATCATTTCTGGTACTTGACATACCTGTGGCATAGTCTCCAGCTTCAATGGTGGTTATCATTTTTAGTACTGTACAATTTTACAAGATGCATGGCCATGCTTCTCCATACTTTAAAATATCACTTGGTAGCTTTACAGAAGTAGATTGCTAAACCTTTCTTCTGAGGAGTGGCTCGTGGGTTTGAACCACCAGCCTCCTGGTTAGCAGTCAAATTCCTTAGGCACTACACCTCGAAAACTCCTATAAAAATCCTAGATTATGTTAATATGTATACAAATGATTATATTCTACAATGTTATTATATGTGCTAACACCCCAATGATGTTTAAACTCATCCTAAAGTAACACAATCTCAATTCCTAGAGGCTTGTTCTTCACCAATCCCTTCATTGCAACTCTGACTTCCTCCTTCAATACCATTGGTTCTAGATCATATAACACCTCCTGAAATGGATGAAGATTGACCAGTTCTTTTTGGTACAGTGACTCTGTGTATTCCTGCCATCTTCTTTTGATGTTCCCTGCATCATTCAATATT
>NW_006922808.1:74284-78713 GCF_000298275.1 Orycteropus afer afer
CAGCAAAGATCCATCTGGCATCAGCAATGATATATCTCATTACACACCCTCTTCTGAATCTGACTTGAAAGTCTGGTAGTTCCCTATTGATATACTGTGGCAATCCATAAAAACCATACCCATTGCTGTCAACTTGGATCTGACTCATAGTGACCCCTACTTTGGTTTCTGAGGAAGTATCACTACAGAAGTAAATTGCACAATCTACCTTCTAAGGAGTGGCTGGTGGGTTTGAACTGCCAGTCTTCTGGTTAGCAGTCAAATTCCTTAGGCACTAAGCCACAATCCATAGGTACACAAAATATATTAGCAGTTATTATGGTGAAGAAATTGGATAAAACTGTTTAATATGTAGAGAGTTTCCTTATCAATGGATCAAAATGTTTGGATCTATATAGGGATGAGGATTGTACAACATTGACAATATACTAAATATCCCTTGTAGTAAATATTTTATTATATGCATGTAGTCACAATTTTTTAAATAAATAAATAAATTATATATATATAAATAATATGGGGTAAATGGTAATTGGGAGATTGATGCATTCTTTGAAACTATAAGCTAAAGAGTTAGTTTTTCAGAGAGAAATGGAAAAATGGCAGTAGAGAAGAGTGACACAGCAGACAAAACAATGAGCACACAATTTCCTCAGGAATTATTCCTTCTAATGGACCCAAATTTGATTTAATTAGTTTGCAAAGCAAATTATACTGTAAGGAATTGTAGAAAATAATAGTGCAAATAGCCAGCAATTATTAGAAATGAATAGCTAATGGTACTTAGGAAAATGGAATTTAAAAAAAAAAATGATAAAATATTTGTCATCCTAAGATGACCAGAGGAATGTCAAAGGCTGTCCTTTACCAGTGGCAACATCAGAGGCTTCACATTCAGTGCACAAGTGGAAGGGAAAAAAAGTCACTAAAATTATCTAGTGAATAAATATGTAAACAACAAACAACAATAACCAGCATGAAGCAAGAGGATCAGTATCTAACATTACTAGAATATTTTACAATAGATGACCAGTTTCTTACAAAAAGTTTTAACCCATAGAACAAATGGTAAAGTATGATATCCATATACAAAGAAGAAGAATATGAAGACAGGAAGCTGTAACTGTCTGGGAGAGCAATTGGACTCCAGAATTACCTGACAAAGAATCCAGAAAAACCATTAAAGTCATTCTTCAAATAATTGAAATAAATAATTTTACAGAAGTATGTATGTATGTATGTGTGTGTGTGTGTGTGTGTGTGTGTGTATATATATATATATATATGGATAATGTCATAACAAATGGAGAATATTAATAAAGAAATAGAAAGTACAAAAATGCACCATATTCAAATTCTTCAGTTGAAATTTAAATCACTAAAAAACATTGAAAGTTTTTTTTAAAAAAAAGACTAGATGAGATCCACAGTATATATCAACAGGCAAATTAAAACTAGTTAACTTGAACATAGATTGATAATTTTTATGCAATCTCCACATCCAAGTAAACTTTTGCTGAAGATAATTCCAAAGTCATTGCAGCAGTTTATTGACAGATAACTTCCAGAAATGCAAGTTGGATACAGAAGAGGATGTGGAACAAGAAATATCATTGATGATATCAGATGGATCTTGGCTGAAAGTAAATAATACCTGAAAGATGTTTATTCGTGTTTTATTGACTATACAAAAGCATTTGACTGTGTGGATCATAACAAATAATGGATAACATTGAGAAGAACAGGGATTCCAGAACACTTAATGGAACACGGTGATACATCATGGTTTAAAATCAGGATTGGACTTCATCAAGGTTGTATCCTTTCACCATACTAATTCAATGTGTTTGCTGAGCAAATAATCGGAGAAGCTAGACTATTAAGAAGAAGAACTCTGCATCAGGATTGGAGGAATTCTCATTAACAACCTGCGATATGAAGATGACACAACCCTGTTTGCTGAAAGTGAAGATGACTCGAAGAACTTACCGATGAAGATTAAAGATGACAGTCTGTAATATGGATTACCTCTTAACATAAAGAAAATAAAAATCCTTACAAGTGGATCAATAGGCAGCATCATGATAAATAGAGAAAAGATTGAAGTTGTCAAAGATTTCATATTGTTTGGATCCACAATCAACACCAATTGAAACAGCAGTCAAGAAATTAGACGACATATTGCATTGGGAAAATCTGCTGCAAAAGACCTCTTTAAAGTGCTGAAAAGCAAAAATGTCTCTTTGAAGACCAAAATTTGCTTAACCCAAGTCATGATGTCTTCATTTTCCTCATATGCATGTGAAAGCTGGACAATGAATAAGGAAGACAGAAGAAGAGTTGATGCTTTTGAGTTGTGGTATTGGCAAAGAATACTGAAAGTACCATGGACTTCCAGAAGACCTAATAAATTTATCCTGGAAGAAGTGCAGCCAGAATGTGCCTTGGAAGTGAGAATGGCCAGACTTCATCTCATCTACTTTGGTTATGGTGTCAGAAGGAACCATTTCCTGCAGAAGAATATATTCCTTTGAAAAGTGGTTGTTGTTGTTATATGCCGTCGAGTCGGCCCTGACTCATAACGATTCCTCCTAGGGTTTCTGAGGCAGTATCACTACGGAAGGAGGATTGCCCAACCTTCCTTCCGAGGAGGATTGACACAGTGATTGAAACAATAGTTTCGGGCATAACAAGGATTGAGAGTCTGGGGCAGGACCAGGCAGTGTTTTGTTCTGTTGTACACAGAGTTGCTATGAGTTGGAACAAATTCAATGGTACCTAACAACAACAACATCATGGTTGTTCCAGACTAAGGATTTCCTCCTGTGGTGGTTAAGTTTGTGTGTCAACTTCACTGGGCCTGGTTGAGTGGCTGGGCAGCTAGATGAAGTTTCTCAATGATGAGATTGTTAATCAGTTTCATAGTAGAATCCACTGTGAGCACCTTATTACCTGCCTTAGGAATGTGGTCTGCTTCCTGTATATAAAGAGAAGCCTTGGAGAATAGTCTCTAGCTTATGGCACGCTTGAACCACACATGCAGCTGTGTCATTTTTCAGCAGCCTGCCATGCTCTGACCACCTTGGGACTTTCAATGGACTTGGGCTTGTCAGTCTCATCAGCCAGTAGCTGAGTGGAGAAAAGCCCCCAGCTTCAGTGGGCTAGGAGAAGGAGGTAGAGCTGAAGCCCAAGGTTGAGGGGCTTTCACCCAGCCCCTAGAGCCTAGCACTTTGAACTTGGACTTTTAGCCTCCAAAATTTAAGAGAATAAACTCCTGTTTGTTCAAGTCATCCCATTTGTAGTATATTCCTGTCAGAGCAGCACTAGGTAACCACAACACCTTCCCAGGGTCTTGCTTCATAAATTAGTTTATTGGTCAAACTGGTCCTGGGCTGTGAACTGTTACTATTGGTTTCTGGGAGGAATGTGAACAAAGGACTCAGCATCCATGAAAAGCCACCTATTCTCTTTTAAAAAGGATAAAGCAAAAATATTAATTATCATCAGGAAGGCTATTTTTAATATGGTTACTGGACTGCTAAATCTTATAGGTACCAGAATGCTAAATCCTGAAAGGCTGCTAGACTTCTAACATAGTCACCTTTTATGTTGGTGAGAGAAGTATTTGTAATGAATAAGTCGTTGGTCTTGCAAAATTCTATCATGCTGTCCGTAGCATCATTTCTTTCCCCAAGGCTGTATTTTCCAACTACCTGCTTCTTATTTGTTTCCAACCTTCACATTTTAAGTATTAGTAATTATCAATACCTCTTGATTTCATGTTTGGTGAATTTCAGACTGCAGAATTGTAAAAACCTTCAGTTTCTTCATATTTTGCTTTCGTGGTTGGTGCACAAATTTGAATAATAGTGGTGTTAACTGATCATCCTTGCAGGTATATGGATATTATCCTATCAGTGACAACATTGCATTTCAGTCTAGATCTTGAAATGTCCTGTTTGACAAGGGATGCAGGTCGTTCCTCTTCCTTTTGTCGTTTCCAACATGGTAAACCATATGATTGATCCAAAATTGCTAACATCAGTCAATTTCAGTTCACTAATGGCTAAGATGGCAATCTTCATGCATACCATTTAATGTTCTACAACTTTTCTAATTTCTTACTTTGTACTTCCCCCATTCTGATTTTTAATGAATATTTGTAGCTGTTTCTTCCCATTTTGAGTCATGCCTCATTAGCAAAAGAGATCCCAAACACTTTCCTCCATCTATGTCATTAAGGTCAAATATACTTTGAAAAGATAGCTGTCCTCTGTATTATTTTGAGTGCCTTCCAACGTGATGGACTCATCTTCTGCACTATATCAGGCAAAGTTTCATTGGTATTCAGTTTTCCAGTGACATATCAGACAGCGCTTCACTACTATTCATAAAGTTTTCAGTGGCCATTTTTTTTTTTTTTTTCTTT
>NW_006922808.1:79153-80236 GCF_000298275.1 Orycteropus afer afer
TTTGTGGTATATTCCTGTCAGAGCGGCACTAGGTAACCAGAGCACTGAGTGACACAAATAATTCAGTGCATGGTTGGGGATATGATACTGCCTAGATATACTTCAGAAGAAAGGGCTGACAATACATCACAGCTATTAAAATCCAATGCAGCAAATTGACTCTATAGTGCATGGAGTGTCTGTGAGTTGAAATAGACTTGATAGCAAATGTTTTTTGTTTTTGTTTCCATTTAAAATACAATGTTAAAAAAGAAGAGCAATCATAAAATTAAAAACCTAATCAAATGTTTGAGAAACAAAGAAAAGAAGAGCAAACCAAACCAAGAGCAATGAGAAGAGAGAAGATAAATATTACTGCAGAAATATATGAAATATAGAATAGGAATTTTGCAAGACCAACGACTACTTCATTGCAAATACCTTTTTTCAACAATGCAAATGTCTGCTATGCACACAGACTGTGCCAGAAGGAGTGCACAAGAATCAGATTGACTACATCTGTGGCAAGAGGTGATGGAGAAGCTTAATATCTTCAGCCAAAACAAGGCCAGAAGTTGACTGTGGAAGAGACCACCAACTGCTTATATACAAGTTTAATTTGAAGTTGAAGACAATTCAAACAACCCCACAAGAGCCAAAATATGACCCTGAATATATTCCTCCAGAATTTAGAGACCAGAGCTCCTGAATTTAGAGACCATCTAAAGAATAGATTTTTTGCATTGAACACCAAAGACCAAAAACCAGAGGAAGTGTGGGATGACATCAATAACATCATCCATGAAGAAAGCAAAAGGTCATTAAAAAGAAAAGAAAGGAAGAAAAAAACACAATGGGTGTCAGAAAAGACTCTGAAAGTTGCCCTTGAATGGAGAGTAGCTAAAGCAAATGGAAGAAATGACAAGATAAAAGAGCTGAACAGAAGGCTTCAAAGAGCAGATCTAGAAAACAAAGTCAATTTTCATAATGAAATGTGCAAAGACCTGTAGTTAGAAAACCAAAGAAAAGAACATGCTAGGCATTTCTCAAGCTGAAAGAACTGAAGGAAAAAAATGTAGCTTTTGAGTTGCAATATTACAAGAT
>NW_006922808.1:80336-84745 GCF_000298275.1 Orycteropus afer afer
TTTAACCTCTCTGGTGAAATTTTTTCTGGGGTATTTTAGTCTTTCAGATGCTATCAGAAATTTAATTGTTTCATTAATTTCCTTTTCAGTTTGCCTATTCCTGACATATTAAAACTCTACAGATTTTTGTATGTTGCCCTCGTATCATCAATTGATAATTTCCTGCATTTATTTGTTTGCTCCAATGCCGTTGTTGTGTATTATTCAGAGTTTTCTATCCAAAGGATCATGCCATCTGTGAGAAGATACTGCTTTTCTTCTTTCTTACCAATTTGGATGCCTTGTTTTTCTTACCAAGTTGCTCCACCTAGAATTTCTCATACAATATTGAAGAGCAGGCATTCATGCAGTATACCTATTCTTAAACAGCACTATCATTGCTTTTCTCCATGGAGTATGATGTGAACTGCAGGTTTCTTATGAATGCTCTATACGGTATTGAGGAATTCCTTTCTATTCTTGCTATATTGGCTGTTTTCATATGAACATTTTTCAAAAAATGTACCTGTGTCAGATGAGATGATAAAACGTTTCTTTTCATTTGTCCTATTTAATGTGGTGTCAAAGGGGGCAGGGAGGCACCATCCTCTGACCTTCTATAACCCCACGAGAAGAAGATAGAATCATCATCAGTAGCTCAAGCCCTATCACTCCAAGGCCAGACATGCCACCTCCTGCCAGCCCTTTCACCAACCCTGACAGCAACCTTTCCTCCTGCAGCACCCACCACCTCTCTGCTGGGTTCAATATCTCACTGAAGTGGCCACACTGAACTCACAGATTATGGGGTTATTAGGGAAGCAACAGACTACAATTCAAGCTCAGAAATGCACTCAGTGTCTTCCAGCTGGCCGTTTCACTCAGTAGCCAGCAGTCTCAGTAGCATATTGCTCTCTCAGAAGTCTGTGTCTCTCGCTTCTCTCTCTTTGCAGGGTGTGTCTCTCATGTCTATCAGGAGCACATTTCTTTCAGCAGCATGTCTTTCTCATCCAGCAGTCAGAGAGACTCCTTCTGCCTCTTGGAGGGCTCCTTTTGAGCCTGGCAGAATTGCCAAACTAACCAATCCCAAAATCAGAATTCTATACACCTGAGAGAGAGAACTTCCCAGAAGGTTGTTTCATGCCACTCTCAACAGAAATACCCCAGGTGGATAACTTTAACAATCAGGAGCTACTCAGTTGCTCATGGCAAATTCCACCACAGAGTTTACAAAAACTTACAGGTAAAAAGCCATACCAGGTAATTTACTACATCACAGGCCACCACTCAGAAACTAGGGAACTGGAGTCACTCAGTGAAGAGATCTGTACAGATACAACCCACTGAAGATCTATACAGTTGCCAAACTGACAAGGGGTGGAATTGTAGTGATTAAGTTTATGTGTCAACTTGGGTAGGCCTGGTTGAGTGGCTGGGCAGCTGGATGTAGTATTCCCACGATGAGAATGGTTATCCACTCCATGGTGGAATCTACTTTGAGAAACTGAATAGCTGCCTTAGGCATGTGGTCTGCTTCCTGTATATAAGGAGAAGCCTTGGGAAATGGTCTTTAGTTCATGGTATGCTTGAACCCTGCATGTGGTCATGTCATTGTTCAGCAGCCTACCATGATCAACCAACCTTGGGACTTTCAATGGACTTGAATTTATGGCCTGCCATGTGGTTTGGTAACATTGGGACTGTGCCTTTTTACTTGTCAGTCTTGGACTTGTCAGTCTCAGCAGCCAGCAACTGTCTGAGTGAAGAAAAGCCTCTAGCTCCAGTGGGCCAGGAACAGGAGGCAGAGCTGAAGGTCATGGCTGAGGGGCTTTCCCCCAGCCCCTAGAGCCTGGCACTTTGAACTTGGACTTAAAGACTCCAAAGTGTAAGAGAGTAAACTCCTACCTGTTCAGCTATCCCTTTTGTGGTATATTCTTGTTAGAGTGGCACTAGGTAACAAGAATATGTGGTAAATTACATTGATTGATTTTCTAATACTGAACCTCCCTTGCGTTCCAAGTATAAATACAACCGGATCATGGTCTATAATCCTTTTAATATTCTTTTGAATGCAGTTTGCTAGTATTTGGTTTGTTTTGGTTATGCACCATCAACTTGGTTCCGAATCATAGCGACCCCTCTTTGTGTTTCCAAGACAGTATAACTATGGAAGTATATTGCTCAAACTTCCTTCTAAGGAGTGGCTGGTGGCTTTGAACCACCAGCCTTCTGGTTAGGGGTTAAGTGCCTTAGGCACTATGCTACCAGAGTACTTGGTTTAGGTTTTTTTTTTTTTTTTTTCCTTTTGGCTTCTTTGTCAGGTTTTAATGTCAGGGAAATGGTAAACTCATAGATTTGTACAGGGAATACTCTTTCCACTTTTATTTTTGGAAAATGTTTAAGATAGATCTGTATGACTTCTTTGTAAATTGTATATGTTTGCTATAGTTTCCCACCAAAGCCATCTGGTGCTAGACTTTTCTTTTGGGGGAGGTTTATGATTACTGATTTAATATTTTCATGCACAATTAATTTATTGAGATCTTCTACTTCATCTATAGTTAATTTATGAAGTTTACGTATTTTTGAAATTTGTTCAATTCTTGTAAATTATCTAATTTTTGGCATGAAATATTCATACTGTTCTATTACGATAATTTTTGTTTTTGCACGGTCAATTTTAATGTCACCACTTCCATTTCTGGTTTTAAATGTATTCATCTCACTTTTTCTTTGTCAGTTTAGCTAAAGGCTTGTTGATTTTACTGAGCCTTTTAAAAAATGTAATTTGACTTTCATTTATTTTTTCCTATTATTTATTCTATATTTCATTTTATTCCAGCTCTATTCTTTACTATCTTCTTTCATTTAGTAGTTTCGGGGTTGTTTGCTTGTCTTTTCATTGTTCCTCAAATATTTGGTTAAGTTTTTAAATTTACGGCCTCTCTTCTTTTTTAATATAGGTGTTTACACCTATAAATTTCCATTTGAGCAGTTGTGTTGCATCCCATGATGTATGATACATTATTTTTCTACTTTAATTTTCTCTAATTAGAGAAATTTTCTCTAATTATTTGCCTTTTGATTTTTTTCCTGACCAATTGGTTATACAATAGTGTTTCCTGCAATTTTCATATTTTATTTTTATCTTCTACTTTCTTTTTGTTTTCACTGTTTAATTTCATACACTTTTGTTTGGACAAAATATTTTGTATTAATCATTATTTTTTAAGTTATTAGGTCTTGCTGTGGATCATCCTTGAGAATTAACCATATGCACAGAAGAAGGATGTATATTGTGGTTTTGTTAGATATAGAATTCTCTATTTGTGTCTTAGTTCTACATGGTTTATTGTGTCATTTTGTCTTCTGTTTCCTTAAGCTATAAGAAGTATGAGTCAGTCCTCCACTTTTAGTGGGATTGTGGTTATGGTGACCAACAGAAAGTTGAGCATACTCACTAATCTGGCCCTTTCTTACATATCAACAAGGAGACAAACTGATGAAAATAACAATAATAATAAAATAATTAGATGATATATGTTGTTGTTGTTGTTATGTGCCGTTGAGTCAGACCCGACCCATAGCGACCCCTCCTTGGGTTTCCAGGGCAGTATCACTACGGAAGTAGATTGCCTCATCTTCCTTCCAGGGAGTGGCTGGTGGGTTTGAACCGCCAGTCTTCTGGTTAGCAGTCAAGGGCCTTAGCCACTACGCTACCAGAGCTTCCTTAGGTGATATATAGTAAAAGCAAAATATCCAAATACATAAGATATAATCGAATATCACTTATCATACAAAGAAGCATGAAAATACCTTTAGTAGAAAAAGTAATGAGAGATGCCAATGCTGAGATGAACCAGATGTTAACAATAACTTACGTGGATCATAACATATGTCCACTGTGAATTACCTTGAAACAAATTAAATAATAGAAAATCTAATTGAAAAATAGGAAAGATAAAATGAAAATATTATAATTGAATAATACAGTAACTGAAATTGCAAAAGCAACATATGGGTTTAATTATAATATAAAAATTAACAAAAAAGAGAAATATACTTATAAATAGAGATATTCTGAGGGATCTGTGGGAAATAACAAAAACACTAATATTAATTAATTAATGAACATGTAGGAGATAAGAGAAAGTAGAATTAAAAAAATATTTGAAGAAATAATTACTAAATCTTTCTGGAAATTGGCAAGACTAAACACCAGATTTAAGTAACTGAATAAAGTTGAAATAGTATGAACACAAATAAGTCTATACCAAAACATATTATAATTAAACTTCTAAAAACTAAACACAAACTCTTGATAGCAACCAGACAATGATGATGCATTAAATAACATGAACTTTAATGTCAACATATTACTCATCTGAAACCAGGCAATCTAAAAGAAGTGAGAAGTGCATTTCTCAAGT
>NW_006922808.1:112686-114191 GCF_000298275.1 Orycteropus afer afer
GAAAGTGTTCAGTGCAGATCAGTGAGTAAGCACAAGCCTGCCTGTGCTCACCTTGCTCCCAGAGACCCGGTCCCTCTCAGGAGGGTAACAACGGAAAGTGTTCAGTGCAGATCAGTGAGTAAGCACAAGCCCGCCCGTGCTTACCTCCCTCCCGGTTACTAAGCACAACCGGCCCGTGCTTACCTCACTCCCGGGGACTAAGCACAAGCCCGCCCGTGCTTACCTTGCTCCCGGCGACCCATGCTTAGCTTGCTCCCGGAGACCCCATGTGGTTTTAGGGGATGGAAAGTCCAAAGTCTGTGAGTCAAATGTCAGGCTGGAAGCTTCTCTTGACTCCAGTGCCTGCAAGGACTGACGAAACCAAGATGAGACGATAACCTGACAGGGTACTGACTAATGCACTGTGGAGTCACATTGTTTGTGTTTCAGCTGCTCCCTGTGCTGTTGGGCACAGGTGGGGAGGCAGACCCTGAGGTCCGGATCAATACTATCTTTGGACTGGACATGCTGGCAGAGCATGGGAGCCTCCCTTCCCAGGAACACTTCTCCCAGCTCCTGGAGCTCCTGTTGCCCCTCTTAGCATGAGAGCACCATGATAGTGTCTGTGACAACATCTTTGGAGCACTCACCTGCCTGATGATAGTCATGAGGAAACCAGAGCCCCAGGTGTTGGCTGCCCTGTGGCACACCCTGCCACTGAAGGAGGACTTGGATGAGTGGGTCACCATTGGGCACTTCTTAAGCTTTCTTTACCAAAGAAGCCCTGACCAGATTGTCCACATGGCTCCACAGCTCATGCTCATCTGCTGCCTGGTTCTGGCTGACAGCAAAATCCCAGCAGACACCAAGGCCACATTACCACTTCTCCTGACCTTCCTGGGCCAACAGCATGCTGACAGTTTCCATTTGGCCTTGGGCTCACTGCCTGGTGACAAGGTGCAAGAGTTCCAGGTCACTCTGGGCCTCACCTAGAGTGTGACCTGTGGCCAGGCCAGAAGAATAGAGCAGCCTAGGCCTCAATATCACTTCGCAGTCCAGTTCCCATTCACACATTACCAAAAATTCTGGGCCTTATGCTCAGCTCAGAGTCTTAACCCTATTTGCTGCCTTAAACAGGTGTCCCTGAGGCTGGACTTGTTTTGCTGTGGAACAACACAGATGGCATCTTGACATCATATTATGATAAAGGGAGTTTTATGCTTCAAAATTAAAAAAAAAAAAAAAAAAATCTGGATAGGACAGCAGGCCACTGACTCAAGGCCAAAGAATTGGAGGTCTGTTGATGATGAGCCAGATGCAGGGTCCAGATTGAGCCAAAAAGTCAGAGAGCTTTTACAAAATGTCCATATATATTGGTATTGGCCACATCTCTGAGGAAAATCCTTTTCAACTGATTGGTTGTTCATAGCAGATTTCATAAAGGAGGTGATTACATTATAGCAGAACTAATCATGGGAGCTCTGATAGTATAGTGCCTAAGGCACTTGACTGCTAACCAGAAGGCT